>NC_066519.1:2169241-2231741 GCF_024679095.1 Eriocheir sinensis
GTGGCCGCAGGGTCATGGACGGGTGTGAGTGTGGCACAGCCAGGCGCGTCCTGTGAGTGTGTGCCCCAGTGACCCTGAGGTGTCTGCTGGCCCGGGGGTGCGGTGCTGGGTCGCCCTGGGAGGGGGGTGCCAGGGGCCGTGGTGCCCTGGCCCACATTTTTCCTCTGCATGATGGTATATTCCATTTCCTGTGTAAATTATTGATTTCATTGTTATGATTTTTTTTCTGTTACGTCAGTCCTAACCTAACCTAACCCAACTTGATATAATAAAAAGGTAAAGGTCCAGTATATCTCCGGCGCTTTAGTGTTGGTCTATTTTCTTCCAAACCTTCAGAAAACCCTTTGTATATATATAATACATTATTAAAAAGTGGCAGAAAAATGCCACCTACCCTCTACCCCCAACAAGCTTGGGGACCTGTGGGAATGCTGGGTTTTCGGGTGGGGGGAGATGAAAACGAGTAATTTCTGGGGAGTAAATTATGAGAATCACCTAAAACACTGGCAAATGGGTTGGGCTGCGTGTTCTAAAAAAAATAAATGAATAACCACGCGTGGTGAACCTGGTCTCACATGCGTGGGCTAATCACTAACCAAGTGTACCATTGCTAACCAAGCGTACCGTCGCTAACCAAGCGTACCATCGCTAACCAAGCGTACCATCGCTAACCAAGTGTACCATTGCCAGCTGCCGCATCATCGCTAACCAAGCCGCAGCGTCATCGCTAACCAAGCCGCATCATCGCTAACCAAGTGTACCATTGCTAAGCGCATCGTCATAACCAGTAATATCGCTAACCAAGTTGCGAGTCACTAACCAAGCGTACCATCGCTAACCACCCTAAATCAGCCCTGAGCCATGACTCAAGGTCATCCGGGCCTCGGGCTGAAAGGGGCAGGGCCCCGGATGACCTTGAGTCATTGCCCAGGGCTGTTTTAGGGTGGTTAGCGATGGTACGCTTGGTTAACGACGGTACGCTTGGTTAGCGATTAGCACACGCATGTGAGGCCAGGTCCACCCCATATTCCCACAGGTCCCCAAGCTTGTTGTGGGTAGAGGGTAAGTGGCATTTGTCCACCACTTTTTACTAATGTATTATATGTATACAAAGGGTTTTGTGAAGGTTTGGAAGAAAATAGACCAAAATTAAGGCGCCGGAGTTATGCTGGACCTTTACCAGAACTTGCACAGAAAATGGAATATACAGGTAACTCGATTTACGCGAGTTTGGTTTACGCATTTTTAAAATAACGCGGGGTCCAAAATCCAAATAAATGTTTAATTTACATGTTTTTTCCACTTATACGCGATATTTTATGGAGTGGCCACCATATGTCATGCAACTGGACTCACACGGCGCCGCGGCCACACAGCTGAGCTCAGTTCTTCCCGTGCGCCACTTGAACAACAATACAGTACCCATGCTGCCACGCTCCTCAACAATAGGGGTGGGCAGGTACCGGTACCAGTACCAGCTATATGGTATGGTACCAGTACCAGACTGCTCGGTACCGGTACCAATACTAGCCAGTCGCTCATGGTGTCCCTCATTTCTACCTCACATGAGTGAGGCTGAGAGCGAGTGCCTGAGTGGATATCTCGGTGATATGGATATTCTTTTTCTCTCTCTCCACTAAATGAAGTGAATATTTATTTTATGACAGAAACCTGCCTCTTGTTTGATTTACATTGTTTTTGATTTACGCGACCTCTTCATAGACGCAATACTCGTGTAAATCGAGAGTTACCTGTACCATCCTGTAGAGGGAAAAACTAGTGTATTAGGCGGGTTGATTCCTTGTATTAACAAATACTGATAAAATCAGAATAACTTAGCTTCAGTTGTGGCTTGTGGGTAATCTTTTTCTCGCTTGGCTTATTGGTTATTTATATTTTTTTCTTATCTATAGGTTGATCAAGAACAATCATGGCAGGTCCAAGCTGTCAAGTTAAATATTTACAAGGCATAAACTTTTCTCGTCTGACACTGAGTGAAAAAATTGATATTAAAAGAAAAGGAAGACCTACAGCAGTGGTGTCCCTTGAAGAAAATGCCAAGAGCAGGATCAAGAATACACACGCAAATTTAATGCAGGTGTTTACGGAGAACATGGCTGGCTCTGTGGATGTGATGAGGCTAATGCTTTGTTTTGCTTCCCATGCCTCTTGTTTGGCGGGGACCTGGCCTGGACCAAGAGTGGCATGAGAGTCCTGAAACATTTAAAAGAAAATAGCTAAACATGAAAAATGAACCAAACACTTACATAATGTGGTTAGTCTTTCATTGCTGGGCAGTGTAAACATTGCTGCTGAAATGACCTCCGCATACAGACTCTCAGTTGCAAAGCACAGTGAACAAGTGAGAAAAAACAGGGCTATTCTTTCAAAACTTGTGGACTGTGTAAAATTCTGTGGCAAGTTTGAACTCCCACTCAGAGGACACGATGAAGGACCTAGTTCCAAGAATCCTGGAGTATTTTGTGGAATAGTAGAGTTTGTGTGTGAACTGGATTTGGTTTCAAGGCTCATTTAGAGACTGCAACAGTCTTCAGAGGAACATCTACAACTATACAGAATGAAATCTTGGAATCAACACTAGAACTATGCAGAAACATGACTGAAGAAGAAGTAAAATCCACAAGTTTTGTAGCAGTGATGTGTGATGAAGCAACAGACATTTATGACAAAACACAGATGGTAATTGTTTTAAGATGTGAAATAGATGGAAACCCTGTTGAGAGATTCTGGGGATTTTTTTTTAACCCTTTCAGCTTGACTACAGATGACCTATCAAATGTGCTACTTGAAGAGCTACAGATGTTAATTGGTGACTGTCCCCATAAGCTTATTGCTCAGACTTATGATGGTGCCGCTGCATTAAGTGGAGCTAAGAGTGTTGTACAAGTTAGAATAAAAGAAGTATACAGCCGTGCTCACTTTGTACATTGCTATGCACACCAAGATAACTTGATTTTGGAAGAGGCAGCATCACAAAAGTCTAAAGTGAGAGTCTTCTTCAACAGTTTGTCAGGAGTACTAGCTTTCTTTTCTAACTCCCCACAAAGAATGGCCACATTAGAGAGTGTTGCAGATTTCCACAGAATTCCTAGGCCTTCAACAACACGCTGGAACTTCAAAAGCGGAACTGTGACTGCTGCGTATGAAATGAAAGATCTAATCCCTGAATGTTGCAGTAAACTAGAGTCATCTAACTCAGAGGCCACTGATGTAGCAGCGGCTGGTATAAAGAGAATGTTAAAGGATCCTGAGTTTAATTTTTGGCTGGTATTGTTCTCTAAAGTAATGCCATATGTTGATAGTTTGTTTTCACGGCTTCAGTCCAGAAATATTGATGCAGTTAAAGCTAAGGCTGCATTGAGTGCTTTCAATTCTGAAGTTCAAAGGATAAGAGTTGCATGTGGTGAGTGTGATACAAAGATGCAAGCGCTGCCTGAAGCAAAAAGAAGAAAACCTGAATTGCCTGAGACAGGTAGAACAACAGCCACCAAGGAGGCGTGTGATGCAATTATTGTGCTCTGTAGAGAGAGATTTCGCTTCACTAACCATCTGGAAGCAAGCAAGTTACTTCTAGTGAACAATTTTCCTTCCCATTCCATTAATTTCCCTAATAATGAACTTGCAAAGGCAGTTGGAGCTTAGCCAAAGCTTGAAAAAGAAAAATTAAGAACTGAACTTACAGTGCTATACAGCAGAGAAGATTTATGGAAGTCACAAAACCTCCCAGATCTTCTCAAGATGATAAGTGATATGAATTTACAGTCACCATTTTCAGAAACTGTCAAGTTATTGAAAATTCTAATAACAACTCCAATGACAACAGCAGACGCAGAAAGGTGCTTTTCAACTTTGAGAAGGATTAAAACTTTCCTGTGCATCACTATGGTGACTGAAGGACTGTCTGCTTCAGCAATGTTATCAGTTGAAGGTGCAATAGTAATGGAATCAAAGAACTTCAATGACGCTGTGATAAATAATTTTGTAACAAGTAAAAGCAGGAAATGGACTTTATTTTGAAGTAACTAACATAGCACATCGCCACTAGTACAGTCTGCCCTCCTCGCCATCTCCCCAAGCCAAGCCACGCTGCCTATCTAAGGACCTGAAAGCCCTGACTTGACTGCTGTACCATTCGAATTGGTGGATAATTAAATGCAAAATAAGTAAGTACGTACTATAATTTTATTTTCAACATTATATTGTAATTTGAAATTATTATGCAGGCCCCCAATTTTTTTACCACGACCCGCCACTGCCCGTCGCTGCTACTGGGTTAACAGTGTCAACCTCTGGAGTGTGGTGTTGATGACACAGATAAATACCTACGTGTGTAGCTTCCTCTCAGGGTCTTGTTGAGGCGCAAGGGTTCTTGACTTTCTTTAATCTTATACATATGCAGCCTTTGTCTCCATCTCTGCACATTCCTCCTTGCCAGAGAACAAGAGGGGTTAAAGCTTCTACATGGACAGTCCTGTTGCCTCGGCCCACTTGGCTGGTAAACTGCAAAAGTTTTACACTGTCACACTTGATAATTTATAATCCAGTATGTACAAATTTCAAAGCAAATGTTTGTCTGTCCACTTTTGTTTGCATTTTTATTTTTTCTAAAGGTCTGTGTGCAAGAAATGCATCTCAGATCAAGTATTTGGTTCAGGCCGTCCTGGAGGCAACACATTTCTGAGGTGGCTTTTTCATTCTGTCTTTCATGAAGCACGGCAACATTTTTTTTTCTATTTGTTACCCACAGCCAGGCAGGCCATCCTTAGACCCCCCATTTTTTTTTTTTTTTTTTACATCAAAGGAAACAGCTCAAGGGTAAAAAGAAAACTATTGAAAAAAAGCCTGCAAATCACTGCTCCTATAAAAAGAGTTGAGAGGAGTGGCCGAAAGAGAGGTCAATTTCGGTAGGTGAAGTGTCCTGATACTCTCCTCTTGAAAGTTCAAGTCATTGGCCGGAGGAAATACAGATGAAGGAAGGTTGTTCCAGAGTCAACCAGCGTGAGGGACGAAAGAGTGAAGATGCTGGTTAAGTCTTGCATAAGGGGTTTGGACAGTATAGGGATGAAAGAGTGAAGATGCCGGTTAACTCTTGCATAAGGGGTTTGGACAGTATAGGGATGAGGTTAAGTATAAAATCCTGTGCAGCGGGGCTGCAGGAGGGAGGGAGGCATGCAGTTAGCAAGTTCAGAAGAGCAGTCAGCGTGAAAATATCGATAGCATGGGGGTAACCTTCCACCTCTCACTCAGTGGTTGAAAATTTCCAGCTGGTTATGTCAGGGCTTAATTCAGGTCTCAGCTTCCCCCCCATCCACTTACCGACCACTCCTGACCTCCTCCACCTTTCCACAGGGTCAACATCAGCAGCAGTGGGCCAGGGTGATGGAGACGCCGGAGAAGGGCCCCGAGGTGCCAGTGCCGCTGCTGGAGTGCACGCTGACGGTGGAGGTGATGCGGAACAACGCCAAGCACACCAGCACACACAAGAAGGTCAAGCTGATGCTGGGCCGCAACGAATTCAGGTGTGTATGTGTGTGTGTGTGTGTGTGTGTATTTACCTAGTTGCCTAGTTGTATTTACCTAGTTGTGACATACGGGAAAAGAGCTACCCTCGCGCTGTCCCGTCTCCATATCCTCTCTTGTCCAACTTTTCCTTAATATCATGAATGTTTCTTGCACAAACCACCTCCTCCTCCAGTCCATTCCACAGCTCAATGCTTCTGTTTGGGAAGCTAAACTTTTTCACATCTCGCCCTCAACTTCTTTCCATGTCCTCTCGTTTCTCTCTCACTCCACACACACAGGTCCTCTCTGTCCAAATGCTCCACTCCGTCCACCACCCTGTACACCGCTATCAGGTCTCCTCTTTCTCTTCTTCTCTCCAGGGTTGTGAGCCCCATGCTATTGAGTCTCTCCTCATACTTCCGATCCCTAAGTTCCAGTACCATCTTAGTTGCCACTCTCTGTACTCTTTCCAGCTTTCTTATGTTCTTCTTTTCGTGAGGAGACCAGACCACTGCTGCATACTCCAACCTTGGCCTTATCATTGTAACTATTATTTTCTTCATTACCTCCTCGTCCAAATACACAAATGCCGTCCTTATGTTCTTCAGCAAATTCATAGTTTGTCCCATTATCCTGTTGATGTGTTTGTCCGGTGACATGTTCTCTGAGACAGTCACTCCCAAATCTTTTTCTTCCACTCCTCTGCATATTATCTCACTTCCCATCTTATAATCATATTCACATCTTCTACCACTCCTACCAAACTATTTTTTTACATTTCCCAAGGTTAAACTCCATCTGCCATGTACCACTCCACTCCCATATTTTGTCCAGGTCCCTCTGCAATGCCTCACAGTCCTTCACATCATTGACTCGTCGTGTGTGTGTGTGTGTGTGTGTGTGTGTGTGTGTAGTCATGTAGGTGATGTGTACGGGATATGAACTTGGCTCATGTTGTGCCTTGTTATCTTTAGTAATTTAGTAGGCAAGAAATGTGCATGAAGTAAGGGAGTGTGCGAAGGAGAAAAATATGTCTTAAAATAAATGTGTTAAATGAGAAATTACGGTTGTGGACGGAGAATCTCATATTTTTTGTTATTTGTTCTAAACACTCAGTGTAGTGTTGCCATCAAAGTACTTAACCATTTTCCTAGAGGCTTGAAGGTTACTAAAAGACATTTATGGCATTAGAGGAGTGAGGAAACAAGAACGAGTGCATTAATAACACCATCTTTAGGAAGTGTATTTAACATTTTCCATCCGTGACGCAGACGTCGGCGTCACAGTATGGAAAGGGTCAAGAGGAAATGGAAGAGGATTAATCCTCTTCTAAACCTCTCAATCCTCCTCTAAATTCCTCTTAATCCTCTTCCATTTCCTTTTAAGAGGTTTGGAAGAGGATTAAGAGATTTCCATACGGTGACGCAGTCGGACGCCCGTTGGAGTGAAGGGGTTAAAATGTTTGTCGTTTAAATAAGTTATAGGATATAGGGTCGTATTTTACAATATTTCGTTGCCCATGTACACCTATTTGACAAAGCTTTTGGAGGAGGAGTTTAAGGCATTTGCAGGAGTAGTTTTATGACCCTTGTGGTGGTGTGACCCTTCCTCTGTACCATGAACCCAAGGCTTTCATAGGAGGAGCTAGGGCATTTCCAGGGGTAGTTTAATGACCCTGGTGGTGGTGTGACCCTTCCTCTGCACCGTGAACCTAAAAGAGCTCCCATTAGAACCTGATTGATCCCTCTCTGACCTTTAGAAATAGCTGATGTGAGAAGCAAGAGTGTGTATGATACCGGCCTTATAACGGACAGTGGTGGTAGTAGTAGCAGCATCATTATTATTATTATTATTATTATTATTATTATTATTATTAGTTTATTTATTACTAAGATTTACAATTTCTAAAGAAGTAATGTTTCTCTCTCTCTCTCTCTCTCTCTCTCTCTCTCTCTCTCTCTCTCTCTCCCCCTTCCTCACGCAGGGACCTCATTCTGCGCATGCAAGGTGCCAAGAGCTCCCTGCAGTGGCCTCTCTCCCAGTCCTTCCAGCTGCACACACGGTTCATGAAGGAGGGCAAGGCCACCATCAGCCTGGGCATGGGCACCACCAAGCTGATGGTGTCCAACGCCCCGCCCAACGCCCTGCTGGTGTTCCTCAAGGTCCTGGCCAGCAAGAAGGCCGTGGGGGTGGAGGGCCAGGCCGGGCCAGCCAAGGGGGTGACGGCCAGGCAGCGGCTCCTGTCCACGCGACCGTCGGCCTTTGAGGAGATCAGTCCACTCACGCTGAAGGTTGGTGCTGGTTGTTGTTGTTGTTGTTCTTTCTCTTTTTTTCTCTTCTTTGTCTTCATTTTGTCTCTTTTTTCTTCTTTGTCTTTATCATCTTATTCTTTTCTCTCTTCTTCTTCTTCTTCTTTGTCTTCTTTTTCTTCTTCTTCTTCTTGGTCTTCTTTCTCTCCTTCTTTTTCTTGTAAGGAAATGACAAGACTATTATTAGTATTAGTATTAGTGTTAGTATTAGTATTATTAGTATAGTCTGTTTCATTCCGTCTGTCCACCAACAAAGCAGGAGTCTTGATGGATGTGGCACCTGCACATTTCTAATTGGTGAATACGTGAAAATCAACTGTTGTGATAGATATTCAAGCTTATTTTTCAATAATATATATGAATGTTTATGTATACAAGAAACAACTCAGTCATTTGCATGGATAATCTAACAAACAAGCACACCAGAAGACAAGCTTGTATCAAACAACAGCCACGTCATGCTCCAACGATCTGTGGTTTTTCATATTCATGGACTGATAGCTCATTTCAGGTATAATAAAAGACATCTGGCTCTGCAAGTTCAAATAAAGGGTATCTTAATAGTTTAATGCATGTAAATAATGATTAATAATGGAAATAACATGAAATATTAAATAATAACTGTTGAATGTGATGCTAGGTCGTTTTGAGTATTAGCAACACATCAAAACTCCTTACATATAGACACTTGCAGAGTTGTGTCACTTTATGTACGGCACCTGAATGAGATGAAGTGTGGGTGTCTGAGAGGCTATAAACTGTTCAAGTATGATCAGACTCTTCTGTGTGAATAAGCAAGTGTTCCTTCGTGTGCTTGTATGGTAGATTATCGATGCAAAATGGCATGTTTGTGGTTCACCTAAGAGGGCTTAAGGGTTTTTCTACACACAAACATTCAAATATATCACTGAAAATATAAAGTTCATCTTCACACAATCACGAACTAACAACGCACTAACAATGCACAGGAGCCACATATGCGTCCACGAGTGGCCAGACGGGATGAAACAGACTATGGTACTAGCAGTATTGTTGTTATTGTTATTATTAGTTATTATTATTATTATTACTATTATTATTATTGTTGTTTTATTGGTATAATCTACATATTTCTAAAGAGCTAATGTTACTCTCTTTCTCTCTCTCTCTCTCTCTCTCTCTCTCTCTCTCTCCCCCCCCCCTGGCCAGGAGTACGAGGGGGCCCGTCAGAAGAATGGCCGCCCGCCCCTAAAGGAACAGAACGGCCAGCAGCAGCAGCAGGACCTCGGCGCCTCCCCCGTCACCAGCAAGAGGAGGAGTGAGGTGTGTGTTGACATGCTAGTTGTGTTTACCTGGTTGTGACATGCTGGAAATTGCTTTAGTGGGGTCCTGTCTCCATGGTCTAGCTGGTCAAACTTAGGTCACTGTCGAAGTTTGCATATTTGGTGAGGCTTTTCCAGGAGTTTTTGGCATTTTCAGGGGTAGTTTGATGACCCTTCTGTACCATGAACCTAAGAAACACACATTTGACAAGGCTTTTGTAGGAGTTTTGGGCATTTCCAGGGGTAGTTTGATGACCCTGGTGGTAGTTTGACCCTTCTTGTATCCCATGAACTTAAGAAACACACATTTGACGAGGCTTTCATTGGAGTTTTGGGTATTTCCAGGGGTAGTTTGATTATCCTGGTGGTAGTTTGACTCTTCTTCTGTACCATGAACCTAAGAAACACACAATGGAAAAGGCTTTCTTAGGAGTTGTGGGCATTTCCAGGGGTAGTTTGATGACCCTGGTGGTAGTTTGACCCTTCTTCTGTACCATGAACCTAAGAAACACATATTTGACAAGGCTTTTGTAGGAGTTTGGGGCATTTCCAGGGGTAGTTTGATGACCCTGGTGGTAGTCTGACCCTTCTTCTGTACCATGAACCTAAGAAACACACATTTGACAAGGCTTTTGTAGGAGTTTTGGGCATTTCCAGGGATAGTTTGACCCTTCCTCTGTACCATGAACCTAAGAAACACATATTTGACAAGGCTTTCATGTGAGTTTTGGGCATTTCCAGGGGTAGCTTGATGACCCTGGTGGTAGTTTGACCCTTCTTCTGTACCATGAATCTAAGAAACACACAATGGACAAGGCTTTCTTTGGAGTTATGGGCATTTCCAAGGGTAGTTTGATGACCCTGGTGGTAATTTGACCCTTCTTCTGTACTATGAACCTAAGAAACATACATCTGACAAGGCTTTCGTGGGAGTTTCGGGCATTTCCAGGGGTAGTTTTATGACCCTGGTGGTAGTTTAACCCTTCTTCTGTACCATGAACCTAAGAAACACTCATTTGACAAAGCTCTCGTAGGAGTTTTGGGCATTTCCAGGGGTAGTTAAATGACCCTGGTGGTAGTGTAACCTTTCTTCTGTACCATGAACCTAAGAAACAAACATTTGACAAGGCTTTCGTGGGAGTTTCGGGCATTTCCAGGGGTAGTTTGATGACTCTGGTGGTAGTTTGACCCTTCTGTACCATGAACCTAAGAAACACACATTTGACAAGGCTTTCGTAGGAGTTTCGGGCATTTCCAGGGGTAGTTTAATGACCCTGGTGGTAGTTTGACACCTTTGACCCTTCTTCTGTACCATGAACCTAATAACACACATTTGACAAAGCTTTCTTAGGAGTTTTGGGCATTTCCAGGGGTAGTTTAATGACCTGAGTGGTAGTTTAACCCTTCTAATGTAACATGAACCTAAGAAACACACATTTGACAAGGCTTTCATGGGAGTTTCGGGCATTTCCAGGGGTAGTTTTATGACCCTGGTGGTAGTGTGATCCCTCTGCTTTACCATGAACCTAAGAAACACGCATTTGACAAGGCTTTCTTAGGAGTTGTGGGCATTTCCTGGGGTAGTTTTATGACCCTGGTGGTAGTGTGATCCCTTTCTGTACCATGAACCTAAGAAAAAAACACTCATTAGAACCCAACTTGACTCCTTTTTTGGCATTTGTTAATAGTTTATGTGAGAGAAAGAGGGTCCTGTCTAACACTCCCGGTCGTTCCCCCCCCCACAGGCGTCCCCCGGCAGGAAGGCCAAGGTGTCCCGCTTCCTCACCCCGTCGCCACTCACCCAGGAGCAGAAGAGAGTGATCCAGGCTGTGCACTCGGGCCACAATGTCTTCTTCACAGGTAAGGGTTGACCAGGATTTTTATTATTATTATTATTATTATTTGTTAACACGGTATTATTTTTATGTATTATTTTTTACAGCAAAGGAGACGGTTCTATGGCAACAAAAAAGAGTGCAAAAAAAAAAAGCCCGCTGCTCGCCGCTTCAAAAAAGACAAAAGTGAAGAGTAGCCAAAAGAGAGGTCAATTTCGGGATTATTTTTACGTGTTTTTTTTTACAGCAAAGGAAGTAGCTCAAGGGAAAAAAAAGCTTGCTATCCACTATCCCCATAAAATAGTGGGAAGATGTTCAAGTCGTAGGCAGGAGGAAATACAGATGAAGAAAGGCTGTTCCAGAGTTTACCAGTGAAGGACATGAAAGAGTGAAGATGCTGGCTAACTCTTGCATAAGGGATTTGGACAGTACAGGGATGAAAGAATGAAGATGCTGGCTAACTCTTGCATAAGGGATTTGGACAGTACAGGGATGAAAGAATGAAGATGCTGGCTAACTCTTGCATAAGGGATTTGGACAGTACAGGGATGAAAGAATGAAGATGCTGGCTAACTCTTGCATAAGGGATTTGGACAGTACAGGGATGAAAGAATGAAGATGCTGGCTAACTCTTGCATAAGGGATTTGGACAGTACAGGGATGAAAGAATGAAGATGCTGGCTAACTCTTGCATAAGGGATTTGGACAGTACAGGGATGAAAGAATGAAGATGCTGGATAACTCTGCCATAAAGGATTTGGACAGTACAGGGATGAAAGAATGTAGATGCTGGCTAACTCTTGCATAAGGGATTTGGACAGTACAGGGATGAAAGAATGAAGATGCTGGCTAACTCTTGCATAAGGGATATGGACAGTACAGGGATGAAAGAGTGAAGATGCTGGTTAACTCTTGCATAAGGGATTTGGACAGTACAGGGATGAAAGAATGAAGATGCTGGCTAACTCTTGCATAAGGGATTTGGACAGTACAGGGATGAAAGAATGGAAGATGCTGGCTAACTCTTGCATAAGGGATTTGGACAGTACAGGGATGAAAGAATGAAGATGCTGGCTAACTCTTGCATAAGGGATTTGGACAGTACAGGGATGAAAGAATGAAGATGCTGGCTAACTCTTGCATAAGGGATTTGGACAGTACAGGGATGAAAGAATGAAGATGCTGGCTAACTCTTGCATAAGGGATTTGGACAGTACAGGGATGAAAGAGTGAAGATGCTGGCTAACTCTTGCATAAGGGATTTGGACAGTACAGGGATGAAAGAATGAAGATGCTGGCTAACTCTTGCATAAGGGATTTGGACAGTACAGGGATGAAAGAATGAAGATGCTGGCTAAATCTTGCATAAGGGTTTTGGACAGTACAGGGATGAGCTAGAGTAGAAAGTCGTGTGCATCAGGGAAGGGGATGAAAGAGTGAAGATGCTGGGTAACTCTTGCATAAGGGATTTGGACAGTACAGGGATGAGCATGAGTAGAAAGTCGTGTGCAGCAGGGAAGGGTCTGAAAGAGTGAAGATGCTGGTTAACTCTTGCATAAGGGATTTGGACAGTACAGGGATGAGCATGAGTAGAAAGTCGTGTGCAGCAGGGAAGGGTCTGAAAGAGTGAAGATGCTGGTTAACTCTTGCATAAGGGATTTGGACAGTACAGGGATGAGCTAGAGTAGAGAATCAAGGGCAGTGGGGGTATGGGAGTGGAAGCGAGGCCCTAAATAATGACTCTCCCTTCCCTTCCCTTCCCCCCTTCAGGCAGCGCAGGCACGGGCAAGAGCTTCCTGCTGCAGCGTCTTCTGGGCTCGCTGCCGCCGGACACCACCTTCGTCACCGCCAGCACGGGGATAGCGGCCAGCCATATTGGGGGGGCCACGCTCCACTCCTTTGCTGGTGAGTGAGAGAGTGAGTGAGTGGGAGGGGGTGAGTGAGTGGGAGGGGGTGAGTGAGTGAGATGGAGGGGATGAGTGAGTGAGATGGAGGTTGTGAGAGAGAGAGAGAGAGAGAGAGAGAGAGAGAGAGAGAGAGAGAGAGAGAGAGAGAGAGAGAGAGAGAGAGAGAGAGAATAGAAATTAGGAAAGAGAGGAAATGAAGAAGATTAAAAAGGAAAATGAGAAGAGAGAGAGAGAGAGAGAGAGAGAGAGAGAGAGAGAGAGAGAGAGAGAGAGAGAGAGAGAGAGAGAGAGAGAGAGAGAGAGAGAGAGAGAGAGAGAGAGAGAGAGAGAGAGAGAGAGAGAAAAAGAAAGAAAGAATAGAAATTAGGAAAGAGAGGAAATAAAGAAGATTACAAAGGAACATGAGGAGAGAGAGAGAGAGCGAGAGAGAGAGAGAGAGAGAGAGAGAGAGAGAGAGAGAGAGAGAGAGAGAGAGAGAGAGAGAGAGAGAGAGAGAGAGAGCATGCAGGAGGTCTATAAAAGCTTTGTTAAGGGTATACTATAAAAAAAAATATATATAGGGGATTGGATTCACTGTAATAGGGTTGAATGTTAAGTATATGGGATCCAATTCCTTATTTTAGTATGGATAATAATAATTCTCTCTCTCTCTCTCTCTCTCTCCACCCCCCTCAGGCATTGAATAGGGGGTGAACAGCCTGATTTCCTCTTCTGCATTCCACTCTTGATCTTTCTCCTTTTCCTATAAACAATAAAATAAATAAATGCCTAAATAAACAGATTCTTCATGCATCAGTAAGGGCCATTGTGACTCTTGGCCTCTCAGCTACTTGCCAGAGCAGCGATGGTGACCTTTTTCTGCATCCTAATCTATCTTCCACCCTTGAGCTGCGTCCTGTTCTGTAAAAATGTAAGAGAAAGAAAGAAATATTGTCCCATGGTTCCCTCGCTCTGTCCCTCTCTCCCAGGCATTGGCAAGGGCGACGACAGCTTGGCTCAGTGTGTCAGGCTGGCCTCCCGCAAGACTGTGGCCCAACAATGGAGGAAATGCAAGCACCTCATAGTGGACGAGGTCTCTATGGTGGATGGACTCTTCTTTGAGGTGAGACTGGGCAGGAGCTGTTTGTTTACTTAGCTATATTTACCTAGTTATTGTCTATAGAGCTTAGCTACACTCCTATGGCCCTTGCACACTCTTTGCCTCCACTGCCACCTCTAATGCATTCCAAGTGTCTATATTTCTGTTGTATTTACCTACTTGCAGTCTACCAGGGCTTAGCTACACTCCTATGGCCCAGTCTCCATGTCTATACTCCAGGTTTTTCTTGACTTCCTGCACACTCTTTGCCACCTCTAATGCATTCCAAGTGTCTATATTTCTGTTGTATTTACCTATTTGTAGTCTACCAGGGCTTAGCTACACTCCTATGGTCCCTGTCTCCATGTCTATACTCCAGGTTTTCCTTGATTTACTACACACTCTGCCTCCACTGTCACCTCTAATGCATTCCAAGTACATATCTATATTTCTGTTGTTTTTGCCTAATTGTAGTCTGCAGGGCCTGAGGTACACTCCTATGGTTCTGTCTCCATGTCTATACTTCAGGTTTTCCTTGATTTCCTGCACACTCTTGGCCTCCACTGTCACCTCTAATGCATTCCAAGTATCTATATTTCTGTTGTTTTTAGTTTTTCCCTAATTGTAGTCTGCAGGGCCTGAGGTATGTACACTCCTATGGCCCTGTCTCCATGTCTATACTTCAGGTTTTTCTTGATTTTCTGCATTCTCTTTACCTCCACTGCCCCTTCTAATGCATTCCAAGTACAGGGGGTCCTTGACTTACGATGGAGTTGCGTTCCTGTAACACTGTCATGACCCGATTTTGTCCAAGTGTAAACCCAGCCCATTATAAGGAACTGTCTGCCCCAGCCCTGACATCAAAGTGCCATAAGCTTCTGAACCACTCACCTGTGCTTGTGCAGTAGTAATGTCACAGGGCCGTACTACAAGTCCAATTCGAGAAGTTTCCGGTCCCTACAGAGTTATTCATCCCGAACTCTGTAAGGACCCAAAACTTCTCTGATTGGACTTGTAATACAGCCCCTAAACCGACCTTTGTAGGGACCTGAAATTTCTCGGATTGGACTTGTAATACGGCCCCTAAACCGACCTTTGTAGGGACCTGAAACTTCTCGGATTGGACTTGTAATACGGCCCCTAAACCAACCTTTGTAGGGACCCAAAACTTCTCGGATTGGACTTGTAATACGGCCCCTAAATCGACCTTTGTAGAGACCCAAAACTTCTCGGATTGGACTTGTAATACGGCCCCTAAACTGACCTTTGTAGGGACCCGAAACTTCTCAGATTGGACTTGTAATACGGCCCCTAAACCAACCTTTGTAGGGACCCAAAACTTCTCAGGTTTGACTTGTAGTACGACCCATAATTAGACAGTAACTATTTTTTATGAAGACATTTCAAGGCCATAAATATGAACTAATAAAACGAAGAACAATAACAAAAAGTTCAGCACACGGCCAACGTCCATCCCTGTTTCTCCCTTTCCAGTCGCTGCACAATGTATAGTTTCCCTTCCACTGTGATGGCTTTCCTTTCCTTTGAGTCAGTGCCACCAGGTGAGTCTGTCTTATGCTTGGGGGACACAGTGAAGGCCAAATGTCAATGAGAAAAGAACACAAACCCAAGAGAGCAAAAGTACAACACAACAAAATGGTGTAGGATTGTTTCATAATGTATAGTTTCCCTTCCATAGTGATGGCTTTCCTTTCCCTACCAGCACTGCCATCAGAGGAGTCTCCTTCACGCCTGGGAGGCAGGATTAAGGGCACAAAGTTGAAAAAAAAGCAACAGAAACAACACAACACAGCGTCCAAGGAACACAAACAGTACCAGCAGAATGTAAACAATGCGCCAGCCTCAGTGCAACGCTTGCTGACCACGTATTCTCCCGCCACGCTCAACAAACTACTGTCCGCACCAAGTTCGTATTTACGACGCAAACGTTGAAAGTCAAAACAAGAATTATTTAATCATTTATGGTGGCCGCGGGGTAACCACCAAACGTCATAGGTTGAGACCATCGTGACCCCAGGACCCCCTATGTGACGTTTCCCTTGATTTCCTGCACACTGCCCCCACCACCACTTCTAATGCATTCCAAGTACCAATATTTCTATGGTATTGGATAGTTGTTGTTCCCTCCTTGAGCCTTTTGATAGGTAGGCAGTACTTCAAGAAACACTATCAAACCTTCCTGTGTATTTACCTAGTTGTAGTATTACAGGGCCTGGGCTTATGCTCGTGTAGTCCCGTCTCCATATCTGTATTTGTCCAGTTTTCCTTAACCCGGTAGCAGAGACGGGACAAATTTGTGGTTTTACCGTGTAGCAGTGACGGGGCAAATTTGTGGTTTTACCGTGTAGCAGCGACGGGCCAAATTTGTGGTTTTACCGTGTAGCAGTGACGGGGCAAATTTGTGGTTTTACCGTGTAGCAGTGACGGGGCAAATTTGTGGTTTTACCGTGTAGCAGCGACGGGACAAATTTGTGGTTTTACCGTGTAGCAGTGACGGGGCAAATTTGTGGTTTTACCGTGTAGCAGTGACGGGCAAATTTGTGGGTTTAACTTGTAGCAGTGACGGGCAAATTTGTGGTTTTACCGTGTAGCAGTGACGGGCAAATTTGTGGTTTTACCGTGTAGCAGTGACGGGCAAATTTGTGGTTTTACCGTAGCAGTGACGGGCAAATTTGTGGTTTTACCGTAGCAGTGACGGGCCATTTTACCCGTAGCGTAGCAGGACGGGCAAATTGTGTTTTTTTACCGTGTAGCAGCGACGGGCCAAATTTGTGGTTTTACCGTGTAGCAGTGACGGGGCAAATTTGTGGTTTTACCGTGTAGCAGTGACGGGGCAAATTTGTGGTTTTACCGTGTAGCAGCGACGGGACAAATTTGTGCCATTATATAAACCCCCCAAAATAGATGATACATAATCTGATCACAAATTCTTTGATATATATTATGAAATGGTTTGTGTGAGGGGTGATTTTTTTCTCATTTTTCTCGCTTGGAGGGACCATTAAGAAACACGATCCCCGCAGCTACCGGGTTAAAGTTGTGCACACTCTTCGCTGATACCACATCCTCACTTAGTCTGTGCCAAGCCTCTTATGTTTCTTTGCAGGAAGCTATATTTTTTTATGTCTCTCAAGCATCTTCCTTTTCTCAATTTTTTACTGTGTCCTCGTGTGTTCGTGGTGTTTCTTACTTTTCTTAGTAGTAACTCCTCGTGTGTGTGTGTGTGTGTGTGTGTGTCCGCAGAAGCTGGAGGCGGTGGCGCAGGCCATTCGTAACAACACCAAGCCGTTCGGGGGCATCCAGCTCATCCTGTGCGGCGACTTTCTGCAGCTGCCGCCAGTCACCCGGCCCGGACAGGAGCGCATCTTCTGCTTCCAGACGGAGGCGTGGCAGCGCTGCATCACCCAGACCCTAGAGCTGACCCAGGTGAAGCGACAGGATGACCAGAGCTTCATCCGCATCCTGCAATCCGTCAGGCTGGGCAGGTGAGGATGGTAGGAGGAGGAGGAGGAGGAGGAGGGGTGAAATAGGGGAGGAGAGAGAAAAGTTTAAATAGGGAAACTTCATCCACGTCCTGCAATCCGTCAGGCTGGGCGGGTCAGGAAGGAAGGAGGAGGAGAAATGTTCGATAAAGGAGAGGCGGAAGAATGGAGGAGGAGGGAGGTGGAACAAGAGGAAGGGGAAAAAGAGAAGAGGTTAAGTGGGGTCATTTCATCCACATCTGCAGGTTAGGAAGAAAGGAGAAGTCATCATCATCATCATTTCGTTTACTGTCCGTTTTCACTCTTCCTGAGCTGTTGGATGCTTTGTGGCTCTCCTCCACTCTGCTCTGTCTTCTGCCCAATGCTCATCCAGTCCCATCACTGCCAAGCCTTCCTGTATACACCTTCTCCATGTTTTCCTAGGTCTACCAACTGGTCTCCTTCCTTCTACCCCCAATCTCTCCACAGCTCCCAGCACTGTATCCTCCCCAGCTCTCCTTCTCCTCCACTCTGCTCTGTCTTCTGCCCAATGCTCATCCAATCCCATCACTGCCAAGCCTTCCTGTGTACACCTTCTCCACGTTTTCCTATTTCTACCAACTGGTCTCCTTCCTTCTACCTCCAATCTCTCCAAACCTTCCAGCACTGTATCCTCCCCTGCTCTCTTTACATGTTCAGACCATCAGAGTCTTTTCCTTTCGTAAGAGTTGTGGGCATTTCCAGGAGTAGTTTCATGACCCTGGTGGTAGTGTGACCCTTCCTCTGTACCATGAACCTAAAACCACACATATTTGACAAGGCTTTCGTAGGAGGTGTGGGCATTTCCAGGAGCAGTTTCATTACCCTGGTGGTAGTGTGACCCTTCCTCTGTACCATGAACCTAAAAACACACATATCTGACAAGGCTTTCATAGGAGTTGTGGGCAGTTCCAATAGTAGTTTCATGACCCTGGTGGTAGTGTGACCCTTCCTCTGTACCGTGAACGTAAAAACACATATCTGACAAGGCTTTCGTAGGAGTTGTGGGCATTTCCAGTAGTTTTATGACCCTGGTGGTAGTGTGACCTTTCCTCTGTACCATAAACCTAAAAACACACATTTGACAAGGCTTTTGGGGTGTTGTGGGCATTTCCAGGAGTAGTTTTATAACCCTGGTGGTAGTGTGACCCTGCTGTACCATGAACCTAAAAACACACATATCTGACAAGCCTTTTGTAGGAGTTGTGGGCATTTCCAGGAGTAGTTTTATGACCCTGGTGGTAGTGTGACCCTTCTTCTTTACTGTGAACCTAACAAAACACATATTTGACAAGGCTTTCATAGTAGTTGTGGGCATTTCCATTGGTAGTTTTATGACCCTGGTGGTAGTGTGACCCTTCCTCTGTACCATGAACCTAAAACCACACATATCTGACAAGGCTTTCGTAGGAGGTGTGGGCATTTCCAGGAGTAGTTCATGACCCTGGTGGTAGTGTGGCCCTTCCTCTGTACCATGAACCTAAAACCACACATATCTGACAAGGCTTTCGTAGGAGGTGTGGGCATTTCCAGGAGTAGTTTCATGACCCTGGTGGTAGTGTGGCCCTTCCTCTGTACCATGAACCTAAAAGCACACATATCTGATAAGGCTTTTGTAAGAGTTGTGGGCATTTCCAGGAGTAGTTTCATGACCCTGGTGGTAGTGTGACCCTTCCTCTGTACCATGAACCTAAAAACACACATATCTGACAAGGCTTTCATAGGAGTTGTAGGCATTTCCAGGAGTAGTTTCATGACCCTGGTGGTAGTGTGACCCTTCCTCCATACCATGAACCTAAAGAAACACATATCTGACAAGGCTTTCATAGGAGTTGTGGGCAGTTCCAGGAGTAGTTTCATGACCCTGGTGGTAGTGTGACCCTTCCTCTGTACCGTGAACCTAAAAACACACATATTTGACAAGGCTTTCATAGGAGTTGTGGGCAGTTCCAGGAGTAGTTTCATGACCCTGGTGGTAGTGTGACCCTTCCTCTGTACCATGAACCTAAAAACACACATATCTGACAAGGCTTTCATAGGAGTTGTGGGCAGTTCCAGGAGTAGTTTCATGACCCTGGTGGTAGTGTGACCCTTCCTCTGTACCATGAACCTAAAGAAACACTCATTATAACCCAATTGACCGCATCTTTGACCTTTAGAAATAGGTGATGTGAGAAGCCAGTGTCTTATTTTACCGACCATGGTCATAATAGGAGCCTGATATGCCCATTTGAATAACCTCTCGTATAAGTTGCCGGGACATTCAAGGACTGTTTTGTGACCCAGGTGCAGCGAGGAGGCAGCGGAGGTCCTTCAGGGCACCAAGGACAACACGGTGGAGCGGAACGGCATCAAGGCGTCGCGGCTCTGCACCCACCGCAGCGACGCCGACCACATCAACGCACAGAACCTCGCCCAGCTGACAGGTATGGGGTGGTGGGGGGAAGGGGGGTATGATTTTTTTTTTTAAGTAAGCACAGGAAGAGAAAGTGAAGGTGACTGAAAGAATAAAAAAAGGGAAAGAAAAGGAACAAGAAAACTGATCAAGGACGGGAATTAGAGAGAGAGAGAGAGAGAGAGAGAGAGAGAGAGAGAGAGAGAGAGAGAGGGTAAAAAAAGCAGAGAGAGAGAGAGAGAGAGAGAGAGAGAGAGAGAGAGAGAGAGAGAGAGAGAGAGAGAGAGAGAGAGAGAGAGAGAGAGAGAGAGAGAGAGAGAGAGAGAGAGAGAGAGAGAGAGAGAGAGAGAGAGAGAGAGAGAGAGAGAGAGAAAGAGAGAGAGAGAGAGAGAGAGAGAGAGAGAGAGAGAGAGAGAGAGAGAGAGAGAGAGAGAGAGAGAGAGAGAGAGAGAGAGAGAGAGAGAGAGAGAGAGAGAGAGAGAGAGAGAGAGAAGCTTGAAGGGAAAGTGAAGGAAGGAAGGAGGGCTGTTGATATAGAGACATCCCTGTGTGATAGAGAAGTCCTCTGATATTCCCCTTGTAAAGGAGTTCAAGTCATGGGCAGGAGAGGAAACACAGACAAAGGAAGGAAGGAAGGAAAGAAACATGGAAACATGGAAACATGGAAACGCAGGCAACAGAAAGCCTATTGGCTCATTACGAGGTTGCCCGTTCTGGTGATTTAATCTGCTCGACAGCCTGGGGCCTGGGGAGCAGATGAAAGCACCTCGATATTGAGGAGCAGATGAAAGCACCTCGATATTGAGGAGCAGATGAAAGCGCCTCGATATTGAGGAGCAGATGAAAGCAACTCAATATTCAGTTTACTCCAGTGAAGTGTCGATCTTATATTTGAAGGAGTTGATGGTATTCTGATTTACTACTTCTGAAGGAAGATTGTTCCAGTGACGGATGACTCGGTTTGAAAAGAAACTCCTTCCGATGTCTGTGTTACATCGACTAGACTGAATGGGTAAACCGTTATTTCTAGTTCTTAGGTTGGTTTGCAATTCAAAGAAATTGGAGTAATCGACGTTATTGAATTTTTTTAGATACTTGAAGACTTGAATCATATCTCCTCGTAGGCGTCTTTTCTCCAATGTAAAGAGATTGAGTCGCTTGAGTCGTTCCTCGTACGGTTGAGCCCTTAAGGTTGGTATCATTCATTTTCGCGTCGCTGAATCCTTTCCAGTAAATCAATGTCCTTTCTGTAATTAGGAGACCAGAACTGTACTGCATACTCTGCGGTCTTACCATGGAATTATACAAGGATAGCATCACGTCATGCTTTTACACTCAAGTTCCTCGCTATGAACCCGAGCATAGTGTTGGCTTTGTTGTATGCTTTTTACAGTGATTCGCGTGTTTCAGGTCACTGCTGATAGTGACTCCAAGATCCTTTTCCTCCTGCATCGCTTGCAGAGGTCTCCCATTCATGATGTATGTGTGGTTACTATTTCTGGACCCAATGTGCATGACTTGCATTTGCATTTGTCAAGGACACATTTGCCATTTTATTCCACCATAAAATGTGATTGAGGTCTTTCTGAATGATTCATGAATCGGTCTTTGTGAGGGCCTTTCCCACCTTAGTGTCATCAGCAAATTTCGATATTGTGGATTTCAGTCCTGATTCGAGGTCGTTGATATATATGATGAAGAGAATGGGTCCCAGCACTGACCCTTGAGGCACTCCACTAGTGACTGGAAGCCAATCGTCCGTTGAGTAGTACTCGTTGTTTTTCGTCGGTGAGCCAATCTCTTATCCACGCTGATCAGATTGGCTTGCCCGCCGAATGTGCAGTAGCTTTTAAGAGGTCGGTAATGGTACCTTGTCGAAGGCTTTCTGAAAGTCCAGGTATATAACATCACTGGGGATGTGGGCATCCCAGTTCTTATATATGCCTTGGAAGAAGTCTAATAGATTCGTTAGGGCAAGCTTGTTTCTGAAGCCATGCTGGAGTCGGAGATTACATTATTGTCTTCTAGAAACTTAACAAGTTTGTCTCTAATAATCTTTTCGAGTATTTTTCCTGCCACTGATGTCAAACTTATGGGCCTGTAGTTTAATGCAACGCTTTTGTCTCCTTCCAGGAAGGAAGGGAGGAAAGAAGGAAGGAAGGCTGTTGTAATATTTTTTTCTTCTTTTTCTTCCTCTTTTTTGTGCTTGTTTTTCCTCTTCTTCTTTTTCTTCTATTTCTTTTTACTGTTTTCTTTTATTTGTTTCTTATTCAAAGGAGAAGGAGGAGGAGGAGGAAGAAAGGAACAAGAAAAATAAAGGAAGAAAAGAAGAAAAAAAGGAAGGAAGGAAGGAAGGAAGACTTATTGAAGAGTGACCCCTTTTTTGACCCCCCTTATATGACTTGTGTGACCCTTGCGTGACCCTTGCGTGACCCTCGTATGACCCTTGTGTAACCCTCGTGTACCCCTTGTACGACTTGTGTGATCCTTTTATGACCCTCCTTATATAACCCTTGTGTGATCCTTTTATGACTCCCCTTGTATGACTTGTGTGACCCTTGCAGGCCCTGAGCGTGTGTTTGAGAGTGTGGACAGTGACCCGAGCCGCGCTGCCATGTTGGACAGCAGCACACCGGTGGGTCAGAGGCTGGTGCTGAAGGTTGGCTGCCAGGTCATGCTTGCCAAGAACCTGGAGGTGGGCCGAGGACTGGTCAACGGCGCCAGGGGGGTGGTCACGGCCTTCACCAACGGCAGGGACGGTGAGTGTGTGTGTGATTCACCTCTTGGTCTGCTGCGGGTCTCTCTCGAGACAGCCAGCCGTTCCCCTACGGAAGAGCACAGAGCTCGTAGTACCGATCTTTGGGTAGGACTGAGACCACTCACACACAACACACCGCGACAACGAGGTCACAACTCCTTCCCTTACGTCGCGTACCTACTCACTGCTGGGTGAACAGGGGCTATACTTGAAAGAAGATAAACCCAACTTATCTTCACCCGGCCGGGGAATTGAACCCTGGTCCTTCTGGTTGTGAGCCAGACGCTCTACCCCTGAGCTACTGGGCCGTGTGTGTGTGTATGTGTGTATGAAGGGGGGGGCTGTGGCTGTGTGTATGTATGTATGGGAGGTCTGTGGCTGTGTATGTGTGTGTGTGTGTTTGTATGGGGGGTCTATGTCTGTGTGTGTGTGTGTGTGTGTGTGTGTGTGTGTATGGGGGGTCTGTGGCTGTGTGTGTGTGTGTGTGTGTGTGTGTGTGTATTTATTTATTTATTTATTTATTTATAGTATAGTAAGCTGGGTCAGCCTGTCTCCCAATCTATATTTGTCCAGCTTTTCCTTCATTCTCTGGACACTGCTGCTTCAACAATGTCCTTGCTGAGTCTTGTATGGAAAACTGTACTTCATCATGTCCTTCAAACAAGTCCCTTTCCTCAGTTTCTTGCTGTGTGCTCTTAGTTGCCTCCTTCCTTCCATCACAGTTATATCATTTCTGTCCAACACATCCATTCCACTTGTGTTCCTGTACGGTGCTGTCAGGTCTCCTCTTTCTCTCCTTTCTTCCAGTGTTGGTGAGCCCGTTCCTCTAGTCTAGCCTCATATGACAGGCTTGACAGTCCTTTTTCTCATGTGGTAACCAGACAGCTGCTGCATACTCTAGCCTTGGTGTAATCAGTGTTGTTATTATTTTCTTTACCAAGTACTGAAATGAAACTCTAATTAATTTTGCACCAGACTATATAATGTGTATGTCTGCGTGTGTGTGTGTGTGTGTGTGTGTGTATGTGTGTGTGTGTGTGTGTGTGTGTTAGTTTAGGGGGTCACATACTATCAACATCAACACTTGTACCTGGATACTGAGGTCAATACACTATCTATCTGTCTATCTATCTATCTTGTGTCGCTCCGCAGGCAACCCCATCGTGCGGTTCATGAGTGGGGTGACCAGTGAGGTGCGGTTTGCCCAGTGGCGGGTGGCGGTGGTGGCCGGGAGCTTCGTCACGCGCATGCAGCTGCCCCTCAAGCTGGCCTGGGCTTTCTCCATACACAAGAGTCAGGTGAGGGACGGGAGCGGGACGGCGGCTGGATGTTGTTGTTGTTGTTGATGTTGTTTGAAGTGATTTCCTCCTCCTCCTCCAAATCCTCCTTCACTAAAACACCATCATTTCTCTCACTAAATTAAACATTCACTATAACACCCACTCCCCCCCACCCCACCCCCAGGGCATGACGCTGGACTGTGCGGAGATGTCATTCTCGCGGGTGTTCGAGGCGGGCCAGGTCTACGTGGCTCTATCGCGCGCCAGGAACCTCCAGGGGCTGAGGGTGCTGGACTTCAACCCTTCCTGTGTTCGAGCCCATCCCAGCGTCCTGAAGTTCTACCATAATTTGAGGAGGGAGCAGAGCCTGAGCTGATGATGATGTTGATTAGTGAGAGAGAGACTGTGTGTGTGTGTGTGTGTGTGTGTGTGTGTGTGTGTGTCCGAGCCCATCCCAGCGTCTTGAAGTTCTACCATAATTTGAGGAGGGAGTAGAGCCTCAGCTGATGATGATGTTGATTAGTGAGAGAGAGAGAGAGAGAGAGAGAGAGAGAGAGAGAGAGAGAGAGAGAGAGAGAGAGAGAGAGAGAGACTGTGTGTGTGTGTGTGTGTGTGTGTGTGTGTCCGAGTGCATCCCAGCGTCTTGAAGTTCTACCATAATTTGAGGCGGAAGCAGAGCCCGAGCTGATGGTGACGATGATGATTGTCTGTAAGGGGGGGTATTTTATTTATTTTTTTATTTTTTATATGGTAAGTGAGGCAGCTCAAGGGGAAAAAAAACAAAAACAGCAATAAAAAGTCCTGTGTAGCAGGGTTCCCAAGCAGGGTCCATGGAACAATTTCTAGGGGTCCACAGGGATTATAATTATTTTTAAATTTAATATACTGGAATTAGGAGACATGCGGCTCGGAATAAAATTCATACTGCTGCACACAGTCCTTAAAACTGAATGCTTGAATGCTAGAAATGATCTACAGTACCCTCCTGAGTTTGGCGCTTGCTTCGTTCCACAGGTACAGCGCTAAACTCACGGATTGGTAAACTCTGTGTCTTGAAAACACTGAAAAAGCGCACATTTGTTCTGGCCCGTGGAGAAGCTGACCTTTTTCCCACTTTACTCCCTTGTTATCATAAAATACATACTGTGTAAAAAAGAAGAAAATGTGAAGAGAGAACGGGTCGTTTGGAAGCCATAGCTGAAGGCGGCTGGCTGCCCTACCATAGGTTGAGTTCTGAAAACACGCTTGTGATTCATTGAGTTCAATGACGTCATCGCCTGCGCTCATCCAATCAGCGGCCTCTAACTATGACGAAACAAAAGGTTTGTGAATCTGAAGTCAACGTTGATAGTTAAATCATTAGTTGATAGCCTTTACCGTGGACCATTAGTGCCCATCTCTGTGAATCTGAAGGCAACGTTGATAGTTAAATCATTAGTTGATAGCCTTTACCGTGGACCATTAGTGCCCATCTCTGTGAATCTGAAGTCAACGTTGATAGTTAAATCATTAGTTGATAGCCTTTACCATGGGCCATTAGTGCCCATCTCTGTGAATCTGAAGGCAACGTTGATAGTTAAATCATTAGTTGATAGCCTTTACCGTGGACCATTAGTGCCCATCTCTGTGAATCTCGCCCCAGCACGTGTGAACACGGTCACCCAACCACCAGTTTCTCGAGAATTTTGCACAGATTCAAAGTCGGCTGCATTTCACAAGAAACTCTTGGAAATTCTTGTCAGAAACTCTGTCACCAGCATGTCGGTTATGTTCTCGTGAGGTCGGTAAGTTGTGGTCACAAGAAAAAGAAGAGCGTATCAGCTGATCAGTTCAGTAGCTGTCCACATGTTTATTCCAGCACCACGGTTGAGCAGGTCTTGGACTTGAGTCTTGTCCAAGCGTAGCCACTGCTTCATTGTGTCTGGGTCCTCACTGCCAAGTTCTCGCAGCACTTAACGGCAGCAAGCTGTAACACACTGCCTCATTGTGTCTGGGTCCTCACTGCCAAGTTCTCGCAGCACTTAACGGCAGCAAGCTGTAACACACTGCCTCATTGTGTCTGGGTCCTCACTGCCAAGTTCTCGCAGCACTTAATGGCAGCAAGCTGTAACACACTGCCTCATTGTGTCTGGGTCCTCACTGCCAAGTTCTCGCAGCACTTAACGGCAGCAAGCTGTAACACACTGCCTCATTGTGTCTGGGTCCTCACTGCCAAGTTCTCGCAGCACTTAACGGCAGCAAGCTGTAACACACTGCCTCATTGTGTCTGGGTCCTCACTGCCAAGTTCTCGCAGCACTTAATGGCAGCAAGCTGTAGCATACTCTCCCTTTGTCTCTGAGCTAACCACTCATGAACCTACAAATGCTTTCTTTTCTTTTTCTTTTTCTTCAGCAAGCACCACAAAGCAAACTCTGCAGCGTCTGGATCCAGTGTTTGTTTTGCTTTTCAGCTGATACATCCCAGAATGCAACAGTCCTCTGTGTGACTAAACTGGAGGGTAAATTCCATGCAGAAACTTCTCGGGAGATAATTTTGGTGGGAAATTCTCAAGAAACTAGCTTGTGTGACTGCACCTTTAAGCTGCTGGTGTTACACTGGACCTTTTTCCTCCGCTGTGTTGGCGATCGGGGCAACTGGCAGCTCCAACTTTTCCAGGTGTGCGTTACACACGGTCAAGGTCAGTTGTCCGTGTTCACAACGTAAACATAGCAGTCGCCCTGCATCGATTAAATAGTAAACAAAGCAGCTCTGACAGTCTACTTAACGAGTTTCTTGGTTGTCCATCTCCACTGCTCCTCACTCCTCAGCCACTGCCTTTGTCTGTTTCGTGTTGTTGGTTGTAACCCCAACCATTTTCCACCAATATGGACAATCGACAACTCGCTCCCAGTTGGGCGCACGGGCAACCACAGTTGCCAGTAGTCCCAATGGTTGGAGGAAAATGGCTAGTGTGACCGCCTTAAGGAATCGCACGTGACGCCGACGGTAGGTAGATGTGACCCGTACATGTCAAAGCAGCGCGAAACTTGGGGCAGTAACGCGTCAAAGTTGGGATGATGAGAATTTAGGATTGAGTGCCAAACTCAGGGATTGTGAAACTCGGATAGCACGAAACTCAGGAGGGTACTGTACACTATGTAAGGCATTGTACATGAATGTATTTATTTTTTGCAGAAAAATCTCCTATTAATTTTGGTGGCTTAACCTTCATTGTCTTAGAGGCCCACGGGTGAAAAAGTGCCTTGTAACGGGGCCTGGGACAAAAAGGCTGGGAACCACTGCTCCAGACACTGCTCCAAGGAAAGCAACTAGAACAGCAGGCCATGACAATGTTGATGTGTGTGTGTGTGTGTGTGTGTGTGTGTGTGTGTGTGTGTGTGAGTATTTATTTGGCTAGTTGTGATATGCAGGAAACAAGCTATGCACTCACTATTTTCCTGTCCTTCAGTCTCAGTAAGTTAGTTTAGTTTCAATGTTATTTAAGATCTGAATTAAACCTTTTTAGTCTTAAGATGTTCAAGTGATCAATGTATTATTATTTATTTTATTTATTTTTTATTTTTACGTTTTATGTCCGGCGGGGTTTCCTTAGCCTTGGTGGTTGGCCCGAACCCGTCTGGGTGCAGGCAAGTGTTTGTAGTGACGCCATCTATTAGGACAACTGTGTTTGGTGAAGCCTTTCCAGCATTTTGTCCTCATCTTCCTTCTTCTCTTCCTTTCTCTCATCTTTATCAGGCTCTTCATGTCTCTTTGTCTGGTGTAGTGAAGTGCCACTTGTGTGTGCCAGCATTATATAAATAACCATAAATACACTAAAATTTGCTCTTGTGTTTGGTCTTTCCATCATAAGAACATAAGAACATAAGAACATAGGGAAAGTGCAAGAGGCCGGGTGGCCTACACAGGGCAGCTCCAGAATCCCCCCCACTACTCACGATGGGTGAGGTGTAGTTTCAGGGGTTGCAGGTAGAGGCTTGATCCTCGTTATACCAGCGGTACTAGGCACGCACCAGTACCCTGCCACCTTACTGCACCCACACCTCATTGCCACCTGTCGTCCTCGTCCATGTAGCTATCCAGTCTACTCTTAAAACAAGCTATCGTCCCTGCACTAACTATGTGATTGCTGAGTCTATTCCATTCCCCCACCACCCTATTACTAAACCAATGCTTGCCTATATCTCTCCTAAATCTATACTTTTCTAATTTAAATCCATTACTGCGAGTTCTATCCTGCTGGCTAATTCTCAGTACTTTACTTATATCGCCTTTGTTGTAACCCTTGACCCATTTAAATACTTCTATCAGATCTCCCCGCACTCTTCGTCTTTCTAGTGAATGTAAGTTTAGATGTTTCAGCCTATTTTGATATGGGAGGTTCCTCAGCCCCTGAATCATCTTGGTCATCCTCCTCTGAACTGATTCTAGCAAGATGATGTCCATTCTGTAGTGTGGGCACCAAAACTGGACAGCATGATCTAAGTGTGGCCTAACTAACACTAAATAGAGTCTGAGGATGACCTCTGCACTCCTGTTGGTTACCGTCCTGTTAATAAAGCCTAATACCCTGTAAGCCCTATTCCTCGCACTAATACATTGCTTCCTTAGTTTTAGGTCAGAGTTCACTAACACTCCCAAATCCCTTTCACACTCAGACCTGCCTATCACTGTGGAGTCTCAACTATACCCGTGTAATGAGTTGCGTGTTCCTACACTTAAGTACGCTACACTTGGTGATGTTAAAATTCATCTGCCATTTCTCTGACCAAGCTGACAGTTTGTTGAGATCCTCCTGCAGCGCTCTAGCATCCTCCCCTGCCCTAATAGTGCGTCCTATTTTGGTGTCATCTGCAAATTTACCTATGTCCCTAGTTATCCCATTGTCTATGTCACTGATGCATGTTTGTTTACAGCCAGTGTGCCTTGTATGATGCACTCCTGCTATCTTCCTCTCCCCCTGAATTACATAGACTTACATAGAAAATCAGACCACACAGACCCCATGGTCCAGACTAGATGGTCTGTCCTTAAACCTAAGTGAATCTACACTAATCAGATGGCTCCAAAATGTTGCTTTTCTACTCTAGTTAATATTAAGTTCAAGGAAGTGACGGTCGAGCTTGTTGTTAAAGGAGTCAATCGTGTTACACTGGACCACTGACGGTGGGAGCTTATTCCATTCTCGCACTACAACGTTGGTGAAGAAAAATTTGGTGCAGTCTGAATTTACTTGTCTACATTTGAGTTTTATGCCATTGTTCCTCATTCGCAAAGTGTCATCGATCATAAACAATTTTGTTCTGTCTACATTCGTGAAACCATTAAGTATTTTAAAACATTCGATCAGTTTTCCTCGGAGGCGACGTTTCTCAAGAGAGAACATGTTAAGGGTGGAAAGCCTTTCTTCGTAGGATTTGTTGCGCAAGGAAGGGATCATTTTTGTTGCCCGACGCTGAACACCTTCTAATTTAGCAATGTCCTTTTCATGGTGGGGAGACCAAAACTGTACCGCATATTCCAAGTGGGGTCTGACTAAACTATTGTAGAGCGGGAGTATTACATTTTTATTCTTGAATAAAAAGTTTCTTTTAATGAAACCCAACATTCTGTTCGCTTTATTTGCTGCATCGATGAATTGACGTGAGAATTTGAGGTTTGACGCGATTTTGACCCCCAGGTCCTTAACACATTGAACGCTTTTGAGTTTAACGCCGCGCATTTCGTAATCGAACCTCTTATTTTTTGTTCCAACTTTAAGGACCTGGCACTTGTCTACGTTAAAGGGCATCTCCCATTTATCTGCCCAAGCTGAAATTTTGTGCAAATCTTCTTGGAGGCTTTGCCTGTCTTCGTCAGTGAGAACCGAGTTACCAATCTTTGTGTCGTCTGCAAATTTACTAATGCGATTATTGAGTCCAACATCCACGTCATTGATGTAAATAATGAAGAGCACTGGGCCAAGAACCGAGCCCTGAGGGATGCCACTAGTGACCAGCGCCCACTCTTAGTTAAATCCGTCACTCACCACTCTTTGCTGTCTGTTGCTCAATTGGTTTACTTGACCGTCAATGCCTATTTGATTTAATTTATAAAGTAATTTATGATGTGGGACTTTATCAAACGCTTTCTGGAAATCAAGATAGACTACGTCCAATGATTTGTTAAAACCATAAAACTGCCATAAACTGAGAAGAGGTCGTTATAAAAGGTCAATAGGTTTGATAGGCAGGATCTTTTGTTACGGAAGCCATGTTGTGAATCCCCAATTAATGAGTGGCTTTCGAGGTAACTCACAATTTTGTCTCTAATTATGCTCTTGAGTAGCTTACCTACAATTGAAGTTAGACTAATGGGTCGGTAGTTACCTGGTATTTTTTTGTCTCCTTTCTTAAAAAATCGTGTCACGTTAGCCTTTTTCCAATCCAAGGGGACGATGCCTTGTCGCAAGGACATATTGAATACGGTTGTGAGGGAGGAGAGTATTTATTTCTTTGTTTCTTTTAAGCAGTATAGATATACTTTATCGGGTCTGGGACTTTCATTTGTTTTAAGTGAATGGAGAGCTTTAAGGACTTCATCTGTTGTTATTTCAAAATTAGGCAATGCATGCTCGAGATTTACATTATTACGTATTTAAATTGACTTTTGCAATGTTTACTCGCACGCACAAATGTTCAACGTTACTGTCTCTTGGTGTTTTGTCAGTGGGTTGCAAATAGCTTTTGACAAAAAGGGCGACGCCACCGCCTCTACAGTTTACACGATCATTGTTGAAGAGTCTGTAGCCATCTACGTTGTATTCGGAACTTAAATCAATATTTGTGGTGTCGATAAATGTTTCGGTTATAGCAATTATGTCAAAATTTTCTGTTAGAGCAAGACATCTCAGTTCATGAAATTTGTTTCTTAGGCTACGCGCATTGAAACTAAGGATTTTTAAGTTATCTAGAGGCTTGGTAATAGAGGTGGTGGTACTTGCGGGATCACGGTTATGGGTCTGTTGCGATGCACGGCATCTATTTACACGGGCGGGGTGGAGGGACGTGGCTGAGGGTCGTTTTTTGATCGGGTGTCATGTACTGCGTCGTTGAGGAGCCTTCCGAATCTGGCTGCCCTGATGGGAGACAGGTGTATTCCGTCCCTGTGGAAGAGCTCACTTTGTCCGAGAAATTGTTCCAGGCGCTGAAGAACTCCACGCCAAGCTCCCTGCAAAGAGTCTAAGCCGGGTTGTTTAGGGCTGGAAGGCCTTACTGAAGAAGTCACTTCTCCGCCCCACGCCCATGGTAGAACTCCCTGAAATCAAAAAATGTTAGGGGATTTAGACTTCTATACTGCTGGATGAGCTTCTACGGTACTTGTGAAGGAGTTCCTCAGACTGGGTCGTGGTGATGTAGTCACTGGCTGCCTCAGGTGCCCTTACTGTAGCCTGCTGAGTGCTGTGGTGCTGGAAGCACACTTCATCAGGGTGCCTCACATGTTGGGTTGCCCCATAGTCGAAAAACGCAGACACAGATCTAGTTTGTCTTGCCACTGATGATCTTGTTGTACACCCAGGTGCTGAGTACACCTGTGTTGTGTTAAGAGCAGACTTGGATCTCTTTGTGCCCAGCATCTCACTATGTCCAGTCTGTGGCATTGGACTCTGTACCCACACTTATGGCAGACACAGTGCATCCCATGATCTGGTGGTGATGCTTCTGAGGCTGGGCTACAGGTATTACTGCCTCTGTGCCTTGCAGTTTGTGTGCTAGGCCAGGGGGTCACATGTTACATCACTGTGTCTTATGTAGTGTCAAAACAGTTAGTGCTTGCTGGCTCACAGGGCCAACAACTGGGACCTGGCTGAACTGGGTGGAGCTGGTTCTGCCAACAATGATGTTCTTTTCATGTATAGTGTAAGTGAGTATCCTGCATGCGTGCCCTGAGATTGTGGTCTCGAATCCTAATTGGAAAAGTCACCATAGTTGCTGCTTGATCCTCCCTTCCCCAAAAGTTGTGCCTAGACCTGCAGCAGCAGTATTCCTGGCTGCCACTGTAGGCAAGAAAGAAAGGAATGAAAAAGAGAAAGTGAAAAGACCGGAAAAGAAAAGAACAAGAAAGAGGAAGAAAAAGGAAGAAAAAACAAAGAAAAAAAGAAAAATAATGAATGAAAGAAGAAAAATATAAAAAAAGAAATAAAAGAAGAATGGAAGAAAAAAAAAGAAATAAGAAGAAAACAGTAAAAAGAAATAGAAGAAGAAGAAAAGGAACAACAAAGAGAGGAGGAAAAGAAGAAAAAGGAAAAAAATGAATAAAAGAAGAAAAATAAGAGATGGAAGAAAAAAAGAAAAAAAGTATATCAGAAGAAAAAGCAAAAATAAATACAAGAAGAAAGGAAGAAAAGAGAAAAATGAATTTGGCCCGGTGGGTCACAGATAGGATTTGAGGGGCACACGCTTAATGGCCTACTCCAAGCTCTGTCTTGTTTTTTATTTCTCTCTCATTAGCAGGCCGTGGTCCTGAGTCCTATGAGAGATGCTTTGAGTTGCTTGTGGTCATGTACCAAGGCGCCTCATGATTTGTTTTAATGTATAGTCAATATTATAAGAAGCTGAACTTTTTTTATAGGCCTAAGGGCAGTGGTCCATGGGTTTATTTTTTGCTCATTATTATTTTTTTGTCAAGCTAAACTTTTTATAGGCCTAAGGGCAGTGGTACATGGGCCTATTTTTGCTCCATTATTTTTTTGCTCTAGCCGAACTTTTTATAGGCCTAAGGGCAGTGATGAATGGGCATTTTTGCTATTTTTTGCCCAGAAGGCTGAACTTTTTATAGGCCTAAGGGCAGTGACACATGGGCCTATTTTGCTCTTTTTTTACCCAGCTGGAATCCTTTTATAGCTCAAGGGCAGTGATGAAAGCGGGCATTTTGCTCTATTATTTTCTGTCGAAGCTGAACTTTTACAGGCCCAAGGGCAGTGATATGTGGTCTTTTTTGTCATTATTTTTGCCCTTGAGCTGAACTTTTGTAGGCCTAAGGTGGTGGCTATGGCCCAATTTTGCTCAATATTTTTTGCCCTTGAGCCGAACTTTTTTTATAGGCCCAAGGGTGGCATACATGGGTCTATTTTTTGCTCATTATTTTTTTGTCCTTGAGCTGAACTTTTGTATAGGGCCTAAGGTGGCACATGGGTCTATTTTTTTGCTCATTATTTTTTTGCCCTTGAGCTGAATTCTTCTTGTATGTTTCAAGGTGGCATATACTATTTTTTGCTTCATTTTTTTGCCCAGCTGAACTTTTATAGGCCTAAGGGCAGTGGCAATATGGGCCTATTTTTTGCTCATTATTTTTTTTGCCCAGCTGAACTTTTTATAGGCCCAAGGGCAGTGATGAATGGGCATTTGCTATTTCTTTTTGCCCAGCTGAACTTTTGCAGGGCCGCAAGGGCAGGACACACATGGGCCTATTTTTGCCTCTTTTTACCCAGCTGAACTTTTTTATAGGCCTAAGGCAGTGATGAGCGGGCATTTTTGCTCTATTATTTTTCTCTGTCGAAGCTGAACTTTTTACAGGCCTAAGGGGCAGTGGGATATGGTGGGTCTTTTTGCTCATTATTTTTGCCCTGAGCTGAACTTGTATAGGCCTAAGGGGGTGGCACATGGGTCTAATTTTTGCTCATTATTTTTTGCCCTTGAGCTAAACTTTTTTTATAGGCTGCCTATGGGTGGTATTATGGGTCTATTTTTGCTCATTATTTTGTCTTGAGCTGAACTTTTTGTATAGGCCTAAGGGTGGCAATATGGGTCTATTTTTTTGTTCATTATTTTTTTTAATTCTTTTGAGCTGAATTCTTTGTATAAGCCTAAGGGGTGGTACATGGGCCTATTTTTGCTTCATTTTTTGCCCAGCTGAACTTTTATAGGCCTAAGGGCAGTGATATGGTGCCTATTTTTTTGCTCTTTTTTTTTTTTTCCTTGAGCTGCTTCCCTTTCCTATAAAAAAGGTTAAGTATCGCTTTTGGTTCCAGTGTAATAATTAGGTTGCTTTTCACTCCTAATTAAACCATTAAGCTAATCTTGCAAACTATAGGCTCTACCATTCATGATTACGAGGCCATAGATTTCTTTTTCCTCATTTCTTCCTTTTTTTCCTCCTTGTCTCTTTCCTCCCTTGATTATTATTAATGAAAGTATATATACATATATTAGAAGTATATATATTCCTCTCTCTCTCTCTCTCTTTTCCAAAGGGACGGTATACACCTGTCCCCCATCGGGGCAGTCAGATTCGAAGGCTCAACAACGCCTGCATAACAAAAACGGTTCTCGCCACGCCCCTTCCATCCCTACCCGTGTAAATAATAGACACCATACAATCGCGAACAGACTCGTAGAACATTGAACCTTCTCCAGTACCACCACCCTCTATTACCAAGCTTCAAGATAACCTTAAGAGTCCTTAGTTTCAATGCGCCGTAGCCTAAGAAAACAAGCTTTCTTCTGATGAACTGCGTATGTCTGCTCTGACAGAAAACTCCTTGACGAATTAAGTTATAACCAAATGATGATTTATCGACCACTAATTAGATGATTTAAGTTCCTGAAACACAACATAGATGACAGATTCTTCAACAATGATCGTGGTAAACCGTAGAGGGGTGGTAAAAGTCGCCCTTTTGTCAAAAGATACTTGCAACCCACTGACAAACACCAAGAAACAGTAACGTTGAACATTTGAAGCGCAGTGAAAACACTGCAAAAGTCAATTTAAATATATCTGTCACTTACAGGCCTCCCCATGCCTCTTACAGTTCTTACGCTTGCAAAACCTATTAAACAATTACTTTTCCTCGGTGTTTAATAATAACAGTCCTCCCGCCACCACCACCAACACCAGTACTAATGTAAACTCTGAGCATGCATTGTCTAACTTTGAAATAAAACCTGAAGTGAAGTCCTTAAAGCCTCCTCAAATCAAAACAAATAAAAGTCCTGGACCTGAAAGCAGGATCCAACCTGCTGGAAAGAAGAAACAAAGAGCTAAATACTCTCCTCCCTCATACAATCGTATTCATTATGTCCTTGTGACAAGGCATCGTCCCTTCCAGATTGGAAAAGGCTAACGTGACAATCGGATTTTCAAGAAAGGAGACAAAAAGTACTCAGGTAATTACAGGCCCATTAGCTCAACTTCGGTTGTAGGTGGTAAGCTACTTGAGGGGCACAATTAGGAGACAAAATTGTAGGAGTTACCTTGAAAGCCGCCATTGATTGGGGACTCACAACACATGGCTTCCGAAACAAAAGATCCCGGCTTCATCAAACCCATTAACCTTTATAACGACCTCTTCACTGTCTATGACGTAACCAAATCACTGGACGTAGTCTCATCTTGATTTCCAGAAAGCTGCTGATAAAGTCCTCAAGATCATAAATTACTTTTACAAATTAAAGCAAATAGGTATTGACGGTCAAGTAAACCAATGGATCGCGAATTGGTTGAGCAACAGACAACAAAGAGTAGTGATTGACGGATTTAACCTGAGTGGGCGGCTTCCGTCACTAGTGGTGTCCCTAGGGCTCGGTTCTTGGCCCAGTGCTCTTTTCGTATTATTCACATCAACGACGTGGATGTTGGACCCAATAACCGCATTAGGTAAATTTGCAGACGACACAAAAGATTGGTAACTCGGTTCTGACTGATTTAAGATGGTGCAAAGCCTCCAAGAGGATTTGCACAAAATTTCAGCTTGGTCGGATAGATGGGGAGATGCCCTTTAACGTAGACAAGTGCCAGGTCCTTCGTTGGAACGAGGAATAAGAATTAGTTTCGAATACGAAATGCGCGGCGTTAACCTAAAAAAGCGTTCAATGCGTCAAAGACTTGGGGGTCAAAATCGCTGCTAGACCTCAAATTCTCAAGCAGCAAGTTGCATCGATGCAGCAAATAAAGCGAACAGAATGTTGGGCTTCATTAAAAGAAACTCTTTGTATTCAAGAATAAAGATGTAATACTCCCCGCCCACAACAGTTTAGTCAGACTTAACTTTGGAATATGCGGTACAGTTTTGGTATCCCACCATGCAAAGGATATTGCTAAATTAGAAGGTGTTCAGCGTCGGGCAACGAAAATGATCCTTCCTTGGCGCATGAAATCCTGGCGAAGAAAGGCTTTCTACTCTTTAACATGTTCTCTGAGAAACGTCGCCCGAGGAAAAACTGATCGAATGTTTTAAAATACTTAATGGTTTCTACGAATGTAGACAGATCAACATTGTTTATGATCGATGACACTTTTGCGCACGAGGAACAACAATGGCGTAAAACCTCAGATGTAGAGATTAAGTAAATTCAGATCTGCACCAAATTTTTTCTTCCAACGTTGTAGTGCGAGAATGGAATAAGCTTCCACCATCAGTGGTCCAGTGTAACGATTGACTCCTTCAAAAAATAAGTTTCTCGACCGTCACTTCCCTTCAACTTAATATCACCAACTAGAGTAGAAATGCAACGTTTTGGGAGTCTTCTGATTAATGTAAAATCATTTATTTTAGAAGAAGGACAGACCACCAAGGAAACTGACCACATGGGGTCTGTGTGGTCTACTTATGTAATCTTCTTTCTTCTTCTTCTTCTTCTTTCTCTCTCTCTCTTCCTTCTCTCTCTCACCCTGCTTTAGAAGTTGAGAGAGAGAGAGAGTCTCCCAGTGGCGTGGTCGTTGCCTTACCTATCGACATATTTGTAATTAATTGCAATAGGAAAGATGTCAAAAGAGAGAGAGAGAGAGAGAGAGAGAGACAGACCGCGACTCCTGGAGGTGGTGCAGACCGCCCCTCCTCCACGCTGACCGCACACAGCTATACTTCCCCCTGTAGGGAGTAGGGGTGTGATGCACCTGACCAGCCACCAGGGTGGCCCTGACACTCCTAAAGCGGCGGGCTGTTGCTCGCTCATCAACATATATGTACACATTTACAAATAGTGTAAGATGTAAAATAAAGAAAGAAAGAGAGAGAGAGAGAGAGAGAGAGAGAGAGAGAAGAACCAAAAAAACAGAAAAACATATAAGGAAATCGAAAGAAAGAAAGAAGGAGAAAAGGAAAGAAAGAAAGGAAACCAAAAGAAGATTAAAATGGGAAAAATAGGGGCATAAAAAGAGATTAAGAGAAAATAGTGTCCTGTTGAAAGTGTGTTTTTGTTTGTTTGTTTGTGCGCGTGAGTCATCGTCATCATCAGATCAACAAAATAGCACCCCTGAGGCCCGCGAGGCTTGTAGCGTAGTGGCGGGCATGGGCTTCTAACACGCCTACCTTCCAAACCATTGAAGAATTAAGACATGGCGTGACGCGAGCACTGGGACACGCCAGGGACGCGCCAGCAAGGTGAGGGCAGGCGTGCGTAAGGGGAGGCGCGGGGGGGTGGAGGGAGGCGCTGAGTGGGGGCGGCGTAAGGGGGGAGACGTGGGGTGGTGTGCGAGAGGGGTGGGGCAGGTGGGGTGAAGGTGTGCCAGGCAGGCGTGGGGGCGGGGTGTGAGGGAGGGAGGCAAGGACGTAAGGGAGAGGCGCGGTGCGGGATGTTTTGAAGGGAAGAGAAACGTACTGGTACAGGTGGTGAGTCCTCAACTGATGGCAGTGAGGCAGCAACTGATACAAGTGCAACGTCAGGTCGGCGATGACCCTGGCGCTGCATGAAAACATATAATACTAATTATTCTAACTACCCATCTCAACTGTAGGTGGTAATTATTGAGGATCATTACCGCGCCGCCCAGTGATATTATTTGCCCATATTATAGTTGGTGGGACGAAATACATGTCCCTTAACCATAATATGAAGGCGGAAAAACTTAAAAGTAAAGAAAAGTGGTTAAGGTAGTAGAAAGCGCATATTATACATACATTTGTTTTGGTGTCGGTAGCAGCCATTGGGGTGAGTAGTGTTGCTAACAATTCATCAGTTTGTTAGCGATATATTTAGTGATGTGAGACTTGGTTCTGACGACGCGTGGTTATTTTCTTTTTTAGAACACGCACCTTTACCCAAAGGGTTTTGTGAAGGTTTGGGCCGGGTATAGTATCAGGTAAAGATGCATGTTCAAAAAAAAAATAACCACGTGTGGTGGACCTGGTCTCACATGCGTGGGTAATCACTAACTAAACGTACCATCGCTAACCTAGTGTTCCATCGCTAACCGGATCGTCGGCAACACTGTTCACTCCCCAATGTCCGCTGCTGCCACCAAAACAAATGTATGTATAATATGCCTTTTCACTACCTTGATCACTGTTTTTCACTTTGTTCGCCTTCATATTATGGTTATGACATGTATTTCTGCCCTTAACTATAATATGGAGGAGTAATATCATATTTGGAGGCGCATAGTGATTCTCAATACCACCAACCATATAAACTATCTAAATAAGGCTAATGGGGAACAACTATCCAATATGTGGGGTGGTCATGTGGGCGGGCGTTGTGGGGGAGCCAGCCTTGCCCCCAGTTGAGTTCATTTCAGTTGGATGTTGGAAGTTCTAGTCAGAGAGTGGCACTACCTGATGATCTTGTGTTTTAGTCAGTCTGGGTCTATTTGTTTTTTATCTGCTCTTATGTCTCCTCCCACGCTCTCTGCCTAACCCCACAATAATGGTTCCCTTGTTGAGATGTCTTGTTGTGCTCTAAATCTCTAATGTCTCACTGACAACATATCTCCGGCCTGTTATGGTTGAGCAGCGGGAGAAATTTTAACAATGAATGCTGTGGTGAGTGGGTGCGGGTGGTATTGTTTCCCCAGTGAGTGTTTACCTTAGTGATTGTCACCTAAGTGAGTAAAGCGTTTACTAGGATTAGTTTTACTCTGGTGAGTGTTTACTCTTAGTGGATTGCTTTCAATTTCAGTGAGTGTTTACCTTAGTGATTTGTTTACCTCAGTGAGTAGTTTAATTTCAGTGATTGCTTACCCAGTGGCGTTTACCTTTAGCACAGCTTACTCCCCAGTGAGTGTTTAATTTTAGTACGCCACTGCGAGTGTTTACCTTTTAGTGATTGTTTCACTCCTTGTGAGTGTTTACTTTAGGTGATTGCTAATTTAGCAGGTTTACTCTAGTGATTGTTTACCTTCAGTGAGTGTTTACCTTAGTGATTGTTTACCTTAGTGATTGTTTACTCCCAGTGAGTGCTTACCCCTAGTGATTGTTTACTCTTAAAGAGTGTTTACCTTAGTGATTGTTTACCCTTGCGAGTGTTTCACTCCCCAGTGATTGCTTCACTCCCAGTGAGTGCTTTCACCGAGGATTGTTTATCTCAGCAGTGTTTAATTTTAGTGATTGCTTACTCTCAGTGAGTGCCATTTTAGTGATTGTTTACTCCCCAGTGAGTGCTTACTCTGTAAGTGATTGCCATCCCCAGCAGTAAGCTTGTGGCCTTAGTGGACTTTCTTGCTTTTGTAATTTCAGTGATAGTTTACCTAGTGATTGTTAATTTTAGTGATTGCTTACTCAGTAGTGTTTACCTCAGTGATTACTAATGAGTGAGTGCTTCACTCGTGATATTTACCTAGTGATTGTTTCTTTTAGTGATTGTTTACTTTAGTGACTGTTCTTGGTGATAGTATATAGAGGCAGGGAGCTAATGTACAAGATGTGAAATTGGGGGACCTACTTGATATTTTGAAAAGAAAAGTTGGAAGCCCTTGCAAATAAAGCTCTATTTTATTTCTTCTTGAGATAGTTTTTCATGGTCAACACAAAACCACACAAAAAAATACAAACAAACAACCATCTAAAAAATTTCAGTGTTTTCCAAATTTTCCTTCCCCCAAATAAGTGGACGGGGTATTGTTACTAAAATTGGTCAAGATAGCCTCTGAGCTAACTACCCTAAGGGTGCCTTCTTCTCCTCGGTGGGCGGAGGATCAGATCCGCTGGCCAGGGCTCCACACTGCTTCCTGAACAGTAACCTCTCTCCAGCAATGGCAGGCACTGGGTCCAGAGCCACTACACATCCTCTGTACAGTGCCAGTGTATTATACATCCTCTGTATGCCAGGCTATATCACTTCTGCAAGGCGTTAGGCTGACACACACTGTCATCTATTTTGTGAGAGTGCACCACAGGAGAACATGGTTGGCTTGTAGCAAAGAAGATGCTGAAAATATTATTATTATTATTATTATTACTTTGTCCACATGCCAAACTTTCTGTGGATCATCATCATCATCTATATCAGGTTTAGGTCATAACAGGCTACAGTGTTTTTCCTGCATGTCTTCACCTTCAGCCAGTGTGTTCCTTTTTATTGGCCTCCAGTAACTTCCTCTGGGAGGAATCTTTCTTTATGAACACTTTTCTCACCACACTCAGTGTCTTTGTCTGGCTCCAGTAAACCCCTGAGGAATGTTTCTTCATGAACACTTTTCTCACCACACTCAGTGTCTTTGTCTGGCTCCAGTAAACCCCTGAGGAATCTTTTTTGAGGAACACTTTTCTCACCACAGCCACGGCCGCTAGCCATTGCCTGTTTGCATATTGGCGGTGAACAATTGTGGCAGAACTGTCAGGCCCAAGTCTGCATAGGCAGCTTGGAGCCTGCACACAGAGCCATATTCTCCTGCGGTGCACTCACAAAGTGGTGTGTGTGTGTGTGTCTGCCTGGCACTGTACCGAGGATGTACAGTGGCTCTGGACCCCGTACTTGCCACTGCCTGGAAAGGTTACTGTTTCAGGAGGCAGTGTGGGCCACCCATCTTGACGGACTTGACCCTCCGCCCACCAAGAGAAGAGGCACCCTTAGGAGTAGTTAGCTCCCTGCCTCGGTACTGTCACTAAGGTAAACAATCTCTAAGGCAAACAATCACTAAGGCAACAATCAACAACCACCCCACACTCCGCCAGTGTTGAGTGTTTTAATTTCACCGCTGCTCAACAATAACAGGCTTGGAATATACCACTGTAAAGAGTTATGTACACCATGCCTAAGAGAGGTGATAAAATGGCAAATATTTGGTAGATTTACTTCAACAGACCTGCTCTCAACCTCCTTTTTTCCCAGTGCACAGCAAACTTTGGGGCGTGGTGGGGAGCAGTTTTCTTTGAGGTCAAGGCAAAGTAAGTAAAATATGACCATCTGGAATTAAGGAATTCTCCTAGTGTAGAAGTTTTGTAGAACAAGGATAATTTTCTATGATTTACCCTAACTGAACCTATTCAGGGAAATTTTCTGAGAGAGAGAGAATATATGTAAAGTAGAAACGCTAGTAATGAATGAGGGAAAGGAAGGAAATAAACTATATATTGAAAGAAAATCAGGAAAAAAGTGAAGTTAGGAAGAAAAGTAAAAGAATGAAAAGAGGGAGAGAAGGAAAGAATGCAAAGAAGGAGAGAGAAAGGATATAATGAAATGTTAGTGTAATCATGTTGGTCCGAGCATCAGTGAGGTGAGGGGCAGGCAGGAACAGCTTAGAAGTGACACCCTGACCTTGCCTTCCCACAGCAGTGTGGCCATGTTGGAGGGGCGTGGCCTCAGCCCAGCGTGGGCTGCCCTGGGTGTGGTCAATAGCTCCTCAGGTGGTGGTGTCGGCCAGGCGGCGTGAGGCGGCAGGATAGGCTCGGCCCGGCCTCCTCAGACACCCACAGCCCAAGCACACACTGGCCGCCCTCCTCGGCCCCGCCAGCCACACTGCCACACCCGCCCACGCCTGAGCTGGCCAGCGGCGGGCGCGGCTGGCGGCCACACGCACGCCTGCCGACCGTGACCGCTTGACGCCTGTGACCTCAATCTTAGGGGTGGAGGGAAAGTGGATTGAGTGGCTTTTGTCATTTGATTATATTTTGCATGTTTTTTGGGAAGCGACATAACAGACTTTATTTTTATTTACAGATATATTTAATACACTGTGCTGAAAAATAGATTCAGGAGGCAGGATAAGGGGGAAGAAAACGTGTTTGTCTCCCGCCCGCTCTACGATGGTTTATTTTACACGATTTTGCTCATACTCAGACTCTCTTCTTCTGTACAAATGTACTGTATTTGATGGCTTATAAGGCGATGGCTTATAGCACGCACCTAATTGGGCAGGCATTTGAAAAAAAATATAATAAACGGGTTCGAAACCTGAGTGTCAGGTGAAGATTTTTGGCCTGACACCCGTGGGCCTCCCCACCACCAGGCCGTTATTAAAGTGTAACATGTACTCACATCCTTATCAAATCCCAATAGGTACTTTACACTTACAACCCTTAATATTTGCTGGGACCTGCCAGAATTGGTCCTGCTTAGAGACTCAAGGGTACTGCTTTGAGACGTAACAAACATGGCGGAGACAGCGACATTCAGAGCGGTAACGTGTATAAAGTTTGCGCGTCATGTTTCTTTGTTATTATTCTACATGATAAATATAGTTATCATTTTAAAATATAGGGAAGTGTCCACTAGTTTGCTTATGTACAAGCAATAAGTCACTTAATTTTCTCCCTGACTGGTGTCATTTCACATGAAGTAGTGGTGAGTACTGTTGTTATACATCGTTACTTTAGAAAAGAGTTGCCGTTGTTGCTGTAAAAGTGATCACAACCTTGTTTACATGTGCGGAGAGGTTTGCTGTTTAATCTAAGTGCCGTTGCTGCACTAAAACTTCATTAGCCAGTGACCCAGAGCTGAACCTTGACCTTATAAGACGCAAGGTGATTTTCAAGGACATTTTTTTGGAAAAAAAGTGCGTCTTATAAGACGTCAAATATGGTATTTTCTAACCCTACACCATGAAAAACTAAGTGCAGGAGGCAAGATGAGGGGGAGAGAATGTGTACGTCTCCCCGCTCTACGATGGTTTATTTTACACAATTCCACTCAAACTCAAACTTTCTCTTTCCGTACAGATATGTTTTCTTACCCTTTATTATAAAAACAAAATATGTACAGGAGGCAGGATAAGGGAGAAAAAGTGTGTACGTCTCCTCGCTCTACCATGGTTTATTTTACACAATTTCGCTCATACGCTCATCATATTTTAATTGTGTTTACTCTCTGTAGTGTTGGCATGAAAAAACACTATTAGGACCTGGCTCATCTCTTTAGTGGCCTTTGGAAATAGTTGATGCAGGAGGCAAAAGTGTTTAGGAATACATCCTGCCCCACAGATACGGTCGGTTTACATCACGCCCGTCACCAGCCAGTCAGCCGGGGGTCGGTGCGTGTTGTGTCCAGCCACGTCCATCCGCCCACACAGCCGCGCCGCAGACAGGTTTGCCACTGACTTTGCTGTAGTATTTTTAACAGCAAAGAAGACTCCTCAAGGGCAAAGAAAGATAAAGAAATGAAAGTCCACCCAAAATTGACCTCATCAGAAAATTCATTTATGCTTCCTTACTCAAGAGACTTTCAATATAACAAAGTGAGGTCCTTCCTTGTTGATTTATGGTACAAGGTGCTGGCTATCATGTGTTTGAAGATGCCCCTAAACCTTAACCTAACCTAACCTAACAAACCCCATACACAGTTACTATAGAGTCTTGCCTCAGAAAATTCATACATGATTCAAGCATTTCATGGACTTTCAATACAACAAAGTAGAGGTCCTTCCTTGTTGATTTATGGTACAAGGTGCTAGCTATCATGTGTTTGAAGATGCCCTAAACTTAACCTAACCCAACCTAACAAACCCCATACAGTTACTATGAGTCTTGCCTCAGAAAATTTACATGATTCGTTACTCATGAGACTTTCTATACAACAAAGTGAGGTCTTTCCTTGTTGATTTATGGTTCAAGTTGTTGGCTGCCATGTCTGAAGATACTGCCTTAAATAACCTTCCATTAGTAACAACCCTTAACCCTTAGACTCCGTCAGGCACGATGGTGGCTTTTACGTAAGACTCTTTAGGCTCTTGAAATATCGTGCTCATTTTAACCCCCTTTCCTTGCGCGGTGTGGATCGACTATCCCCTCAGGCTTAGTCGGGCAGCCCAATGGGGGTCTCTTTTAACCTCTTGCATCTCAAAAACTATTCATCACAGCTAAAAACCAAAAACACCATTGGAAAGAGGAGGTCCAGATCTATAGGAGTCGGTTATGTATGCCTCTCTTGCGAAAATACATGCACGTTCAGGGAGTGTTGAATGTTATCACTTACATCGGTGCGTGCGGGATGATCAGCCATATTGAGGGAACTGCGGATATCTTTTCTTCAGATTCTGGCAAGGGAGTATTGCCAACCACAATATTTACAACTATTTGGTCAAAGAATCAGTCGGTGATAGGTGAAGCTATGCAAAAATGCCGCTATATTGGGCAAGATCATCCACCAGTTACTCGTCCGTAGATTTGCCGCGCTGGGCTGATATGATTTTCCACCAAATTTAGTGAAGAACACACTCAACTGGCAATCCTGTGTTGTGAGAATTAGTGTTGGAACACTCTCATATGCGGGAGATTTGAGGGCGGGTGGAGGTCGCAGCGAGCGTTTAGTGCCACCAGCAAATCGCCCTAACGCCTGCTGCAAGGGTTTAGCAATGAAAGGGTTAAAAGACAAGAACCACAGTTTGTTTATGTTTGAAGAGGCAATCGGCATACATCAAGCCCTATCATTGGCCTTTTGTTTCACATGGTGGATGCTTGGCCAATCACATTCCAGCTTTTACAATGATTTGTTTATGCTGTAGTATGGCTCCAGATTTTCCTCATGGTGAGTACAGTCACGTATGTAGTATTTTATCATTTTTTACTGATTTCTGGAAGATAGCAGACACATATTTACTTCCATGAGTCTAGAAAATAAGTGTTTCAGGCACATGATATGATACATGACAATGCTGCTGGAACCACCATAGGAGGTGGGTGTCACCAGCCCTGAGGACCTGCAGGCTGTGTGGCCGCCTCACTGCTCAATACCTTCAGGGCCTCTCCTCTCCTCTCCTCACAGTTCCTGTCACACAGGCTGGCACATAGTGCGCCGGACAAGGAGGCAGTGGCGTGGCGGCGGCCCGGCGGCGCACACAGCAAGGGGTGCCAAGGGGCACGCGCTGGCAGCGGCAGGCTTGGCTCCACCTCACACTGTGGTGTGCCTGGACCTGAGGAGGGCCCAGGAGGGTGTGGCCAGGCCAGGCCGCTTTGGGGGACACCTTCAGCAAGGATGGCCTGGGACGCTTTCTTTGGGGCCACCTACACCTCATGCAGCAGCCTGGGGAGACCAGGCACTCCCCAGCAGCAGCGACTCTGAGCCGCGGCTGCTGGCCGGGGGGGACGGGGACTATGAGGGCTGCCCCTCGGCCCCAGGTGAGGGGGGCGGCTACTGGGGGGTGGGTGGCAGCCTCCTCCGCCCCCCCGCCACAGACACAACCTCCAACGAGGACTCCGAGGGCACGGTGATGAGCCTGGGCACAGGATATGCTGATGGTCGCCACCACCCCGCCCGGCCGCCACCACCACCATCACCACCAGCAGCACCAGCAGCCGCTGTGGGACACTGAGTGGCGGACGCTGCTGCAGCAGAACCACCACCTGCTGCTGCAGCTGTCCAGCCGTGAGGACCTGCGGCCTGGCCAGGACCTGCGGCCCGGCGAGGACCTGCAGGCCGGCGAGGACCAGGCGGACACCCCTGCGCCTCCTGCAGGACAGTGCAGTGCAGACACTGCCCGCCACCCCCGCCCGCAGCCCCTGGCCCACCAGGCTACGAGGGGCAGGAGCCGCCGCCCTGGAGTGAGGCCGCCCACTGGGCTCCCAGCCCAGAGTGTGTGCTGGAGGACATCGCGAGGGAGGCCAGCCTCAGCCACAGCCTCCCCGGCACGCCTGGGGGACACACCTGGGGCAGGGACACCCCACCTCCCCTCAGCAGTGCCTCCCCCACACACCCAGCCCAGGCCGCCTCACCACACAGGCAGGACACACACACACACAGCCCAGCAGGCAGCCTTGCCGGAGGCCCCACAGGCCATGAACAAGGCAGCAGCAGCAGGGAGACAGCCTGCAGGGGCCCCTCAGGCCTCCTTCACCCTGCAGGACATGAACAAGCAGGCAGGAAACACCACCACCACCACCACTCACAGATTACATTGCGCTGGGCGGACCAACACAACCCTTGAAGACGGAAGACTACACCAGCCGCTGGATTGGACCACTCCCACGCTCGCGGAAATGGAGACCACAACAGTGGTCTCCAACACTCACAGGGAGACTCAAGACCCCAAAACCTCTGTGAGCCAGCCCCAGAGTACCACGCCCCCAACAGGCCATGAAGACCCCTCAAGGACACGGCCACAGCACCCAGAACAGAGACAGGGCCCGTGGGTGTTGGCTTTCTCATGTTGTGTTCGTGTTTGCTAGACTGTATTTACTAGGCTATTTTTGCTAGGCTATATTTCCTATGCTATATTTCCTATGCTATATATGCTATGCTATATTTGCTCTTCTATATTTGCTCTTCTATATTTGCTCTTCTACATTTACTCTTCTACATTTACTCTTCTATATTTGCTCTTCTACATTTACTCTTCTACATTTACTCTTCTATATTTGCTCTTCTACATTTACTCTTCTACATTTACTCTTCTATATTTGCTCTTCTACATTTACTCTTCTACATTTACTCTTCTATATTTGCTCTTCTATATTTGCTCTTCTATATTTGCTCTTCTATATTTGATCTTCTATATTTGCTCTTCTAAATTTGCTCTCTGTTGCTCTTCTATATTTTGCTCTTCTATGTTGTTGTTCTATATTTGTTTTCTATATTGCTCTTCATCTCCACACTGCTCTTCTATATTTGCTCTTCTATATTTGCTCTTCTATATTTGCTCTTCTATATTTGCTCTTCTACATTTGCTCTTCTACATTTGCTCTTCTATATTTGCTCTTCTACATTTACTCTTCTATATTTGCTCTTCTATATTTGCTCTTCTATATTTGCTCTTCTATATTTGCTCTTCTAGTTCCTTCTATTCTCTTCTACATCTGGCTCTATCTATCCATTTGCTCTTCTACATTTGCTCTTCTATTTGCTCTTCTACATTTACTCTTCTATATTTGCTCTTCTACATTCCTCTTCTATTGCTCTTCATATTTGCTCTTCTACATTTGCTCTTCTACATTTGCTCTTCTACATTGCTCTTCTACATTTGCTCTTCCCATTTGCTCTTCATTTTGCTCTTCTACATTGCTCTCCTACATTTGCTCTTCTCCATTTGCTCTTCTCACATTTGGTGCTTCCTCTCATTTGCTCTTCTCCATTTGCTCTTCTACATTTGCTCTTCACATTGCTCTTCTGTTGCTCTTCTATACCTTGCTCTTCTACACCTATTTGCTCCTCTACATTTGCTCTTCTATATTTGCTCTTCTATATTTGCTCTTCTATTTTCTATATTTGTTCTTCTATATTTGTTCCTATATTTGCTCTTCTATATTTGCTCTTCTACATTTGCTCTTCTATATTTGCTCTTCTATATTTGCTCTTCTACATTTGCTCTTCTACATTTGCTCTTCTATATTTGCTCTTCTACATTTGCTCTTCTACATTTGCTCTTCTACATTTGCTCTTCTATATTTGCTCTTCTATATTTGCTCTTCTGTTCTTCATTTGCTTCTTCTTCATTTGCTCTTCTACATTTGCTCTTATTTAGACATTTGCTCTTCTATGTTGCTCTTCTATTTGCTCTTCTATGCTTGTTTGCTCACATTTGCTCTTCTACATTTGCTCTTCTATATTTGCTCTTCTATATTTTGCTCTTCTATATTTGTTGTATTTGCTTGCTTCATGTTGCTCTCTATATTCATCTTTGCTCTTCTATATTTGCTCTTCTATATTTGTTGTGCTATATTTGTCTTTCTACATTTGCTCTTCTATATTTGCTCTTCTACATTTGCTCTTCTATATTTGTTGTGCTATATTTGCTCTTCTACATTTGCTCTTCTATATTTGCTCTTCTACATTTGCTCTTCTATATTTGTTGTGCTATATTTGCTCTTCTACATTTGCTCTTCTATATTTGCTCTTCTACATTTGCTCTTCTATATTTTTTGTTATATATTTGCTCTTCTAAATTTGCTCTTCTATATTTTCTCTTCTACATTTTCTCTTCTATATTTGTTGTTACATTACTTCCTTCTCTACATTTGCTCTTCTATATTTGCTCTTCTACATTTGCTCTTCTATATTTGTTGTGCTATATTTGCTCTTCTGCATTTGCTCTTCTATTTTGCTCTTCTACATTTGTTCTCTATATTTGTTGTGCTATATTGCTCTTCTACATTTGCTCTTCTACATTTGCTCTTTCATTTGCTCTTCTATATTTGTTGTGCCATATTTGCTCTTCTACATTTGCTCTTCTATATTTGCTCTTCTACATTTGCACATCTATATTTCCATTGACTGCCATACCTGGCTCTTCTACATTTGCTCTTCTAGGCCTGTTGGCTCTTCTATATTTGCTCTTCTATATTTGCTCTTCTGCATTTGCTCTTCTATATTTGCTCTTCTACATCTGTTGTTATATATTTGTTGTGCTTATTTGCTCTTCTAGATTTACCCTTATATTTGCTGCGCTATATTTGCTCTTCTATATTTGTCGTACTATATTTGCTCTTCTATATTTGCTCTTCTATATTTGTTGCTATATCTTGCTCTTCTATATTTGTTAGCCTATATTTGCTCTTCTATATTTGCTCTTCTATATTTGCTCTTCTACATTGTCGGTTTTTCTACATTTGCTCTTCTATATTTGCTCCTATTTATCTCTATATTTGTTGTGCTATGTTATCTTCTATATTTGCTCTTCTATATTTAACTCTTCTACATTTGCTCTTCTATATTTGCTCTTCTATATTTGCTCTTCTATATTTGTGCTATGTTGGGCGCACGGTATATTTGTTGCTGTTGCTCTTCTATATTTGCTCTTCTATATTTGCTCTTCTACATTTGCTCTTCTATATTTGTTGTGCTATATTTGCTCTTCTATATTTGTTGTGCTATATTTGCTCTTCTATATTTGCTCTTCTATATTTGCTCTTCTATATTTGCTCTTCTATATTTGTTGTGCTATATTTGCTCTTCTACATTTGCTCTTCTATATTTGCTCTTCTATATTTGCTCTTCTATATTTGTTGTGCTATATTTGTTGTGCTATATTTGTTGTGCTATATTTGCTCTTCTACATTTGCTCTTCTATATTTGCTCTTCTATATTTGCTCTTCTATATTTGCTCTTCTATATTTGCTCTTCTATATTTGCTCTTCTACATTTGCTCTTCTATATTTGCTCTTCTATATTTGCTCTTCTATATTTGTTGTGCTATATTTGTTGTGCTATATTTGCTCTTCTATATTTGCTCTTCTATATTTGCTCTTCTACATTTGCTCTTCTATATTTGCTCTTCTATATTTGCTCTTCTATATTTGCTCTTCTATATTTGTTGACTATATTTTGCTCTTGCATTTGTTGTTATATTTGCTCTTCTATATTTGCTCTTCTACATTTGCTCTTCTATATTTGCTCTTCTATATTTGCTCTTCTATATTTGCTCTTCTATATTTGTTGTGCTATATTTGTTGTGCTATATTTGCTCTTCTATATTTGCTCTTCTATATTTGCTCTTCTATATTTGCTCTTCTATATTTGCTCTTCTATATTTGCTCTTCTATATTTGTTGTGCTATATTTGTTGTGCTATATTTGCTCTTCTATATTTGCTCTTCTATATTTGCTCTTCTATATTTGCTCTTCTATATTTGTTGTGCTATATTTGTTGTGCTATATTTGTTGTGCTATATTTGTCTTCCCACATTTGCTCTTCTACATTTGCTCTTCTATATCTATGTCTCTTATATTTGCTCTTCTATATTTGCTCTTCTCACATCTATGTTGCTCTTCTATATTTGCTCTTCTATATTTGCTCTTCTATATTTGTTGTGCTATATTTGTGCCATATTTGCTCTTCTACATTGCTCTTCCACATTTGTCTTCTATACCTGGGTTCCTTCTATATTTGTTGTGCTATATTTGCTCTTCTATATTTGCTCTTCTATATTTGCTCTTCTATATTTGCTCTTCTATATTTGCTCTTCTATATTTGCTCTTCTACATTTGCTCTTCTATATTTGTTGTGCTATATTTGTTGTGCTATATTTGCTTTCTAAATTTCATATGCTACACAATAATTACTTCTGCTACACTATAATAACCTTTGCTTCGCTATAATTGCCTTTGCTACGCTATAAATGGCTTTGTTATACTATATTTGCTATACTATATTTCTGACCTAACCAAACCTAACCTAACCTAACCAAACTTAACTTAACCTAACCTAACCAAACCTAACCTAACCAAACCAAACTTAACTTAACCTAACCTAACCAAACCTAACCTAACCAAACCAAACCATAACCTAACCTAACCAAACAAAATCCTAACCAAACCTAACTTAACCTAACTTAGCCTAACCACAACCAAACCTAACGAACCAAACCCTAATCCCAACAAACCTAACCAAACAAACCCCCAACTAACCTAACCAAGCCTAACCTAACCAAACTTAGCCTAACCTCCAACTTAAACCCCAAACCCAGAACCCAACCAAGCCGAACCAAACTTAACCTAGCAAGCAAAAACCCCAACCCAACCAACCAAACCCAACCAACCTAACCTAATCCCAACCAAACAAAACCCCAACCTAACTAACCAAATCTAACCTAACCAAACTTAGCTTTAACCTAACCCAAACCAAACCAAAACCCTAATTTAACTCAACCAAACTTAACCTAACCAAAATCAATCTAACCAAACAAACCTAATAACCTAGCCAAACCTAACTCTAACTTAACCTAACCAAACAAAACCCTAACCTAGCCTAACCAAACCTAACCTAACCAAACCTAACCTAACCTAACCCAACCTAACCTATACCATATTCCCAGGCAGCAGATGACCCCCTTAAGGACACAGCCACCTCAGCAGCCACAGCCAAACAGGACAGCCCACCTCACCCCCCACAGCCGCAGGTCACCCCGGCCTACACCGACTCATCCTGCACCGCCGACCTGCCCAGCTACCGCGCCGGGGCCGTCACAACCTTCATCATGCGGTCGCGCTTTGCCGCCAGGGACAAAACGGTGCCACTATTGCGCGCCCAGCCATCCAAGGACCTTCTGGAGGCACTCAGGATGATCGAGGACGAGGAGAAGAGTGCCAAGAGTGCCGAGGACCTGCCAGAGAGGGACACGGGTACCTCCACTGCAGCATGGGATTACTGCCACCCACAGTGCCTCCACGTGGTTCTGGGGGAGGGAAGCGGGCGTCGCTGCCAGTGGTGGAGGTGCTGGTGGAGAAGGTGTTCCTCTTCACGCAGGACCTGGTGGAGCGGTGGCACTTGGTGGAGCAGCATGGTGAGTGGGTGGAATTTTTGGACGGGTTTTGGTGTGGAGAGTCAAGCAGGCAGACATTCCGCCGCCCAAGAACACATATTTGACAAGGCTTTCATAGGACTTGTGGGCATTTACAGGAGTAGTTGTATGACCCTGGTGGTAGTTTGACCCTTCCTCTGTACCGTGAACCTGAAGAAACACTCATTAGAACCAGACTGACCCCCTCTTTGGCTTTTAGATATAGCTGATGTATGAAGCCAGAGAGTCTTATAATGCTGGGCAAGGTGTTTTTGTGTCTTCTGGGGAGCAGCGACAAAGGGGTTGCTGTTTCCTCTTCCTGGTCTTCCTCCTCCTTCCTCTTCTTTCTCCTCCTCCTCCTCTTCTTCCCTCTTCTTCTTCTTTCTCCTTCTAATCTTCCTTCTGCATCCTTTTCCTCTTCTTCCTCTTCCTCCTCTTTTTCTTTCTCCTTCTAATTTTCCCTCCTCATCCTCCTTCTCTTCCTCCTCCTCCTCATCTTCTTTTTCCTTCTAATCTTCCTTCTTCTTCTTCTTCATCCTTTCTTTCCTCTTCCTCCTCTTCCTCCTCCTCTTCTTCTTTTTCCTTCTTCTTCATCCATCTCCTCCTCTTCCTCCTCCTCCTGTTCTTCTTTTTCCTCCTAATCATCCTTCTTCTCCAGCCACCTCTTCCTCCTCCTCCTCCTTCTCCTCCTCTTTCTTCTAATCTTCCTTCTTCTGCATCCTTCTCCTCCTCCTTGAGGATCTACAACGCTCCAATGCGTTACTTTGGGACACCATGACGTCATTCCCTCAACTCCCTACTCCTCCTTCTTCTTCTTCTTCTTCTTCTTCTTTTTCTTCTTCTTCGTTCTCCGAAATTTTGACTCGATCACATACCTCCTGCTCCTCAGCCCCCTCCATTTCTCATCCCTCCCCCGCCTCCTCCCTTCCCTCCTCCACCTCATCACCACAGGCCGCCAACACCCCCCCTTCTTCACCCTCCACCACCAGCACCGCCATCACCCCCGCCCCCTCCCCCACCCATCCCACCATCACCACCACGACCTACTCTTCCTCCTCCCCTTCCTCTTCCTCCACCACCATCACCGCCATCACCCCCGCCCCCTCCCCCACCCATCCCACCATCACCACCACGACCTACTCTTCCTCCTCCCCTTCCTCCTCCTCACTCTTCTCTTCCGCCCTTCTTCCTCCTCCACCTCTGCCCCTTCCTCCACATCCTCAACATCCTCCTCCTCTACTCCTCCCAGCCAACCCCTTCCGCCTCTTCCTCCTCCTCCGCCTCTGCCGCCTCCTCATACATTTCTTCTCCCCTCCTCCACATCCTCAACATCCTCCTCCTCTACTCCCCCCCAGCCAACCCCTTCCGCCTCTTCCTCCTCCTCATGCATTTCTTCTCCCCCCTCCTCCACATCCTCAACATCCTCCTCCCGTACTCCTCCCCAGTCAACCCCTTCCGCCCCTTCCTCCTCCTCCGCCCTCTGCCACCTCCTCATACATTTCTCCCCTCCTCCACATCCTCAACATCCTCCTCCTCTACTCCCCTGCAGTCAACCCTTCCGTCTCTTCCTCACCTTCCCTTGGCTCCCCCTTGTCCCTCTCCACTACAAACACTCCTAACTCCTCCACGTCCAGTCGCCACCACACTCCCTCCTCACTACTCATCCATTAGGCATACAAGACCATTCTTCCTGCTGTGGTCTGTAGATCAGGACACAGTTTCAGGGCACAGACAAGCTGAAAACATCTGTTAGACTTGTAGGGGACTCGCTGGTTAGAGGTCAATGCTTGAATTCTACGGCAGGAATACAGAGACGGAGGCGTTATTGTATTCGAGCCAAACTGGACGACATTACTTCAGCTGTCGATGCTGTCACGGAACTCATGAAGGAAGACACAGTTTATTTGATTCACGGGGACAAATGACGTTCAGTCTACTCAAACTCAGGCCCTACTATCAAAATACCGTCAGGTCATTCAGCGTTACAAGACCAAGTCCCCTCACGTCATTGTTTCTGGAATTCTACCAGAATCAGCGCTTACGCCGGCTTCAACAGCAAAGCGAGCAACATCAATACTAGTCTGAAGGAAATTTGTGACGACGAAGGCGTGGGCGTTTACAAACGCCTGGCACCACTTCCTTGAGCGCCCAGACTTGTTTTGGAGCGATGGACTACATCTGAATGAGGTTGGATCGGTGGCGTCTCGGGAGGCTTCTGGGCGAGGCAGTGAAAAGCTTGTCAAAAGCCTTTCAAAAACGGCGGTAGAGGACGGGCAAAGGCAGCCCTTGATCAACCAACCCGTAGCGTCAGTGCGACTCACAAGAAACTGTGTAACTAACCACGCCTCCGACAAGCGAACTGGTACAACTCGTCACGGCCACATTTCTATCATGTACACAAATGCACGTAGTTTAATGCCCAAAAAGGACGAAATTAGGGCGTATATTGCAACAGAGAAACCAGATGTGGTAGCCATCACAGAGACTTGGGCCAACTCTACACATCTAGAATCCGAAATGTCATTCCCTTGGGTGCAAAGCTTCCACAACAGTCGAAAGCACGAGAAAGGAGGAGGAGGAGTTTGCTACGTAAAAAGTACACTCCCTGCCATAAAAATAGACAAACAGGACGCAGAGAAATACGATTCTGTCTATGTGGAAATAACCGCAAATAACAAGAAACTAACACTTGCAACCGTATACAGGCCTCCGAAACAACAGGCAGCCGATGACACTGCCCTCTGAAGAGATTCACTCTGTAACACAAAGCAAGGAAGCAATTATAATTGGGGACTTTAACTGCCCTAACATTGACTGGGGACTGATGACTGGAGATCAAGAGGGTAACAGGCTTTTAGAAATGGTGGAGGATTTGTTCCTCACTCAAGTTGTAACTCAACCAACAAGAGAAAACAATCTGCTGGATCTGGTATTAGTAGCGACCCGACCTCATTCGCGACTGTACAGTTGGTGAGAAACTTAATGGTGCGATCACCACTTAATCCGTTTAATATCAATATATGTCACAAACTCGTAGATAATCCGTCAGTGATACCAGATTACAAAGGAAATTTCAACTTAGCCCGTGCACTGCTTCCCCTACGACCTGGGACCAACTTGGCATCACCGACAATACAATCGACAACGCGTGGAGCGTCTTCAAAGATAAGCTGTTGCAAGTAGAGAAGGCTACAGTGCCTACAGAAATCCAGGTGAGTAAATGGGGCCAGATCCACAGTGGATGACCAGAGAAATAAAAGGGCAGTAAACCTAAAAAAAGGAATTATAATTTGATGAAAGAGAATGCTACGGCCGAAGCCAGCACACAGTACCACAACAACCTCAGAGCTTATGGCAGCCTTATTCGGAGTAGCAAGCACAACTATGAAAAGCAAATAACGTGAAATCAAAACTAACTCCAAGAAATTCTTCACGTACATAAGATCGAAGAAGAAAGTAAAATCCAATATTGGTCCCCTGACAGACGAGACTGGATCTGCAACTCAGGACAGTAAACAGATGGCCAGAATCCTCAACAGTAACTTCGCATCCGTATTCACAGTCGAGGACATCGAACCATTCCGAGGGTCCTGACCCTTGAGTGAGATCACGCCGCTGGAAATTGACACAATATCACGACCAAGAAGTAAAAAAGTACTTGGACAAACTCGACACGAACAAGTCAACAGGACCCGACAGTTTGTCCCGGTTATTAAAAGAGCTTAAACAACAAATACTTCAACCACTCACTAACATATTCAACCGGTCAGTCCAACTAAACAAGGTCCCGGAAGACTGGAAGATGGCGAACGTAACACCGATTTTCAAAAAAGGAGAAAAAAGCGTTGCATTAAACTACAGGCCCATAAGTTTGACATCAGTGGCAGGAAAAATACTCGAAAAGATTATTAGAGATAAACTTGTTAAGTTTCTAGAAAACAATAATATAATCTCCGACACCCAGCATGGCTTCAAAAACAAGCGCTCCTGCCTAACGAATTTATTAGACTTCTTCCAAGGTATATATAAGAACTGGGATGCCCACATCCCCAGTGATGTTATATACCTGGACTTTCAGAAAGCCTTCGACAAGGTACCGCACGAGCGACTCCTTAAGAAACTGCACTCGGCGGGCATTGGAGCCAATCTGATCGCGTGGATAAGAGATTGGCTCACCGACAGAAAACAACGAGTACTACTCAACGGACAGCCTTCCGATTGGCTACCAGTCACTAGTGGAGTGCCTCAAGGGTCAGTGCTGGGGCCCATCCTCTTTATCATATATATCAATGACCTAGAATCAGGACTGAAATCCACAATATCGAAATTTGCAGATGACACCAAGGTGGGTGGAGATGCCCTCACAAAGACCGACTGCGAAATCATTCAGAAAGACCTCAATCACATTATCGAATGGTCGGAAAAATGGCAAATGTCTTTTAATGTTGACAAATGCAAAGTCATGCACATTGGGTCCAGAAATAGTAACCACACATACATCATGAATGGGAGACCTCTGCAAGCAATGCAGGAGGAAAAGGATCTTGGAGTCACTATCAGTAGTGACCTGAAACACGCGAATCACTGTAAAAAAGCATACAACAAGGCCAACATTATGCTCGGGTTCATAGCGAGGAACTTCGAGTGTAAAACACCAGACGTGATGCTATCCTTGTATAATTCCATGGTAAGACCGCACCTCGAGTATGCAGTGCAGTTCTGGTCTCCCAATTACAGAAAGGACATTGCTCTACTGGAAAGGATTCAACGACGCGCCACAAAGATGATTCCAACCTTCAGGGCTCAACCGTACGAGGAACGACTCAAGCGACTCAATCTCTTTACATTGGAGAAAAGACGCCTCTGAGGATATGATTCCAGTCTTCAAGTATCTAAAAAAGTTCAATAACGTCGATTACTCCAAATTCTTTGAACTGCAAACCAACTCAAGAACTAGAAATAATGGTTTACCCATTCAGTCGAGTCGATGTAACACAGACATTGGAAGGAGTTTCTTTTCAAACCGAGTCATCCGCCACTGGAACAATCTTCCCTCAGAAGTAGTGAATGCGAATACCATCAACTCCTTCAAATATAGAATCGACCGTCATTTCGCTCAAGGGAGTAAACTGAATAACGAAGGGCTTCCATCTGCTCCTCAATATCGAGGTGCTTTCATCTGCTCACCAAGCCCCAAGTGGCGGTCGAGCAGATTAAATCACCCAAGCGGGCGACCTCGTAATGAGCCAATAGGCTTTCTGTTGCCTGCATTTCCATGTTTCCATGTTTCCTCATCTTCATCTTCCTCCTCCTCCTCTTCTTCTTTTTCCTTCTAATCTTCCTTCCTCCTCCTCCTCCTCCTCCTCTTCTTTCTCCTTCTAATCTTCCTTCTTCTTCATCCTCCTCCTCTTTTTCATCCACCTCCTCCTCCTCCTCCTCCTCCTCCTCCTCCTCCTCCTCCTTCTCTTCTTTCTCCTTCTAATCTTCCTTCTTCTTCATCCTCCTCCTCCTCTTTTTCATCCACCTCCTCCTCCTCCTCCTCCTCCTCCTCCTCCTAATCCTTCCTCCTCCTCCTCAGACCGCCGTGATGATCTCCTGAGACAGCTGATGGAGGCTGAGCGGCAGCTGGAGGGCATCTGTGTGAGCGAGGGGTGCAAGCAGGACCCCGCCACCAGCCCCCACCTCCACCAGGCCTGTGAGGAGCGGCTGCGGCGGCTGAGGGCGGAAACGGATGCGCGGATACAGAAGAATCTTGACCTCATCCGGAAACTGATGGATGACAAGAAACGGCTGACAGAGGAGGTGGGTGTGAGAAAGAGAGAGAGAGAGAGAGAGAGAGAGAGAGAGAGAGAGAGAGAGAGAGAGAGAGAGAGAGAGGTTACCTTCAACATTAAATATCCTCAGTCTATCCTTAGCTCAAAATCTCAATTGAAAACTTCACATCTCCTCTCTCACTAAATCAGCTTCCTCGAGGTTGGGCGTTCTGTATCGTCTCCGCCGGTTCTTCTCCCCTGCACACATGCTGTCCATATATAAGGACATTGTCCGCCCTCGTATGGAGTATGCATCTCACGTGTGGGGGGGCTCCACTCACACAGCTCTCTTGGACAGAGTGGAGTCTAATGCCCGTACCAAGAGTTACGAAGGTCTAGCGACGAAGATTGAAGGGAAGGACAGTGCGTACCTAAGTCACTAGCATTTTTGGAACGAAGGTCTGCGGGAGAGATGTAGGGAAGGCAAGGTCTACCCTGTGTCTTCCCTCAGACCTTCGAGGAAAAATATGTTCATTTTCCAAATTTGGCGCAGCAAATAGTTGCGGTTCAGTTAAAACAATCTGAGAAAATATTTTCCCTAATTGGAAAGTCATATATTATAGTTGCAGCGAATATGTCTGTCTTGTTTACAACAACAGCACGCGCCTTCAAAGCACAGAGGAACCAGACAGCCGAGAACCTTCGTGGCTCACATTCTCCAACGATCTGTGGGTTTTAAAATTCTTTCTCATTTCAGTTAAGACATCTGGCTCTACAAGATCAAACAAAGGGTATCTTAATAATTTACTGCATGCAAATAACGATTAATAATGGAAAAAAACATGAAATAATAAATAATAACTGTTGAATGCGATGCTAGGCTATTTCAAATATATTAGGCTACCCATGTTATTTATACATGCAACATCAAAATTTCTTATGTATAGAGACTTGCAGAGTCGTATGTCACTTATATCCCTTAATGGATGAAATATGAGTATCTGAAAGGCTGTAGATCGTTCGTGTATGATCAAACTATACTGTTTGATATACAAGTTGTTTCTTCGTGTTCTTGTATGGTATATTATCGATGCAAATCTTCTGTTTGCGGTTCATATACGACGGTTTGAGGATTTTTTGGATACACAAACATTCAAATGATCTTCACGCAATCACAAACTCACAATGTGCAGGTGCTACATCTACGTTCACGAGTGGACAGACGGAATGAAACGGACGATATTATGGCTGTAACTGCACCGTGGAGGTATTGTACCTCCATGGATAGCACTGTGTGTTTGTATGTGTGTGGGTGCATTACATCTGGTAGGTGAAAAGAAGGTTGCAGTGTGTGTGTGCATTTACCTTCCCCAGCGACTTGTGGTAAGGATTGTAGGCATGGTCTGAGGCCGTGCCTACATTGTCGAAGGGAAGGTACGCGGCTCGACCTTCATGACTCTTGGTACGGGCCTAAGGCTCTTCGTCTCATCAGCTCTCCTCCTCTTACTGATAGTCTTCTACCTCTTAAATTCTGCTGCCATGCTGCCTCTCTTTCTATCTCCTGTTGATATTTTCATGCTGACTGCTCTTCTGAACTTGCTAACTGCATGCCTCCCCCTCTCCCACAGCCCCGCTGCACACGACTTTCTACTCATGCTCATCCCTACACAGTACTGTCTCCAGGATTGTGAGTTTCAGGTTTGGGATTCACCAAGTTTGCGATAGGGACCCAAAAATTTGATTTTTATTGAAAACTGAAATTGCGATATGGACTGAAAGGAAAAAGAAAAGGCTGCTAAAACCAGGTTTTTTCACACCTTGTTGTGGTGCTTGACTCCCATTCTCGCTCCTACCCACCCCCGGGCCTTTCCCTTGGTTGCGGGAAGCATGGTGAGTGAGCATGTGTGTGAGCAGCCACGACCGCGCTGGGCCCGAGCAGCTGACAGGCGGCTGATGATGGCGATGGTGATGATGAGTGTCGGCGGCGTGGCCCCCACATCAGCACCACCCAAACAGCACCTTCATCGGGGCCCGTGTGTGTGTGTGTGTGTGTGTGGCTGTGCCCATCATGGCCCAGGCTCCTCAGTCTGCCAATTCCCACCTTCCACATGTTGTGTGGGACATCTTTCTTTTCTTCCATCTCTTCCTTTTCAAAAGAAGAGATGGAAGAAGAGAAAGGGTCCCACGCAACATGTGGAAAACTAGAACAACTAGGTAAATACAACTAGGTAAAAATACACACACACACACACACACACACACACACGGGCCCCGACAAAAACACCGTTCAGGCGGCGCTGATGCAAAGGCCACGCCGCCGAGTCTCATCACCACCATCACCATCACCATCACCATCATCAGCCACTCGTCAGCTGTTCGGGCCCAGCGTGTGGCCGGGGCCGTCTGCACACATGTGCTTGGCCACCTGGATGGGTGGCCAAGCACAAGATGTCAGCGGTCTTCAATTTTCCCCATAAGAATAATGGCTCAAAGTTTGTGATTTCAATGTTTGCGCCCGACAACGTTGACCTATTCATCGCATACTTGGAGACAGCACTGTATTGTCCAAAGCCCTTATGCAAGAGTTGACCAGCATCTCCATTCCTTCATCCCCTTCACTGGCAAACTCTGGAACAGCCTTCCTTCACCTGTATTTCCTCCTGCCTATGACTTGACCTCTTTCAAGAAGAGTATCAAGACACCTCTCCCTATGAAATTGACCTCTCTTTTGGCCACTCTATACTTATCACTATATGAGGGCAACAATTAGCGAGCTTTTTTTATTTTTATTTCTTCTTTTTGTTGCCCTTGAGCTGCTCTCTGTGCTGTAAAAAAAAAAAAAAAAAAAAAAAATTATGAAAGAGTGAAGATATTTGTTAACTCTCTCATTTGTAAGTCGGACAACACCATGGCTCCTCCCTTCACCCTTTGCTGCCCTTTTCCAGTTCCACCCTTTCCTACCCTTCCCTTCACCCTTATTTTCTGCCCTTTGCTGCCCTTCCCTTCATCATCAGTAACTACCCTTCATCACCCTTCCCTCCCCACCCTTTGCTGCCTCTCCCATCCCTCCATGTCCACCCTTCCCTGCCCTTCCCACCCATCACACCCTTCCTACCCTTCCCTTCTCCCACCTTCTTCCCCCACCTCCTCCCTGCCCTTCCACTCACCCCTTCCCCACCCTTCCCTCCCCACCCTTTGCTGCCTCTCCCATCCCTCCATGTCCACCCTTCCCTGCCCTTCCCACCCATCACACCCTTCCCTACCCTTCCCTTCCCACCCTTACCTTCCCCACCCTTCCCTGCCCTTCCCACTCACCACACCCTTCCCCACCCTTCCCTTCCCCACCCTTTGCTACCTCTCCCATCACTCCATGTCCACCCTTCCCTGCCCTTCCCACCCATCACACCTTCCCACCTTCCCTTCCCCACCCTTCCCTGCCCTTCCCTCACCACACCCTTCCCACCCTTCCCTTCCCCACCCTTTGCTACCTCTCTCCATCCCTCCATGTCCACCCTTCCTGCCCTTCCCACCCATCACACCTTCCCACCTTCCTTCCCACCTTTGCTACCTCTCCCATCCCTCCATGTCCACCCTTCCCTGCCCTTCCCACCCAACACACCCATCCCCACCCTTCCTTCCCCACCCTTTGCTACCTCTCCCATCCCTCCATGTCCACCTTCCTGCCCTTCCCACCCATCACACCCTTCCCTACCCTTCCCTTACCCACCTTTGCTACCTCTCCCATCCCTCCATGTCCACCTTCCCTGCCCTTCCCACTCACCACACCCTTCCCCACCCTTCCCTTCCCCACCCTTTGCTGTCTCTCCCATCCCTCCATGTCCACCCTTCCCTGCCCTTCCCACCCATCACACCCTTCCCCACCCTTCCCTTCCCCACCCTTTGCTACCTCTCCCATCCCTCCATGTCCACCCTTCCCTGCCCTTCCCACCCTTTGTCAGCCAGCCTTTTCAGCCCCCCCATCCCCTCCTTACCCACCCTTCCCTTCCCTTCAGTGTGAGCGGCAGGAACATCGCGCCAAGCTATCGGACAAACGCCAGGCTGACCGCACCAAGGCATCGGAGGAGCGTCACACCCAGGAGCTTAAGACCCTAAAGGAACGCCTGGCAGCCTCGGAGCAGGACCGCCGGGAACGATGGACGGCGCAGAAGACCCGCAGCATCAGGGAGTCCGTTCACCGAGGTCTGGACACTAAGCTGAAGGAGATGAGCGCCAAGCATCGTGATGAGCTGAGTCTCCTGAAGGCACAGCACTGGGAGGCACTGCGGGAGGCCGAGGAGAAGGGCCGCGCCAACCTGCAGGCCGCGGAGGAGGAGTGGAAGAGGAAGGCGGAGACGGAGAAGGAGGAAGCGTGCCGCAGGGAGAGGGACAGGGAGCAGCAGAGGTGGGTGGCTCAGGAGGAGGAGGAGGAGGAGGAGGAGGAGGATAACTGATAAGATGATGAATGAGGAGAAAGAGGAGATAGAGGAGGAGGAGGAGGAGGAGGAGGAGGAGGATAACTGATAAGATGATGAATGAGGAGAAAGAGGAGGAGGAGGAGGAGGAGGAGGAGGAGGAGGATAACTGATAAGATGATGAATGAGGAGAAAGAGGAGATGGAGGAGGAGGAGGAGGAGGAGGATAACTGTTAAGATGATGAATGAGGAGAAAGAGGAGATGGAGGAGGAGGAGGCGGTGGTGGAGGAGGAGAACTGATAAGATGATGAATGAGGAGAAAGAGGAGATGGAGGAGGAGGAGGAGGAGGAGGAGGAGGAGGAGGAGCAGGATGATCACTAATAAGAAGAAGAATGAGGAGAAAGAGGAGAAGGAGGAGAGGAGGAGGAGGAGGAGGAGGAGAAGGAGGAGGATGAGGAGGATAAATAATAAGATGATGAATGAGGAGAAAGAGGAGATGGAGGAGGAGGAGGAGGAGGAGGAGGAGGAGGAGGAGGATAACTGATAAGATGATGAATGAGGAGAAAGAGGAGATGGAGGAGGAGGAGGAGGACGACGAGGAGGAGGAGCATAACTCTTAAGATGATGAATGAGGAGAAAGAGGATGGAGAAGGAGGAGGAGGAGTAGGAGGAGGAGGAGGAGGAGGAGGAGGAGGAGGAGGAGGAGGATAACTGATAAGATGATGAATGAGGAGAAAGAGGAGATGGAGGAGGAGGGAGGAGGAGGAGGAGGATAACTGATAAGATGATGAATGAGGAGAAAGAGGAGATGGAGGAGGAGGAGGAGGAGGAGGAGGAGGAGGATAACTGATAAGATGATGAATGAGGAGAAAGAGGAGATGGAGGAGGAGGAGGAGGAGGAGGAGGAGGAGGAGGATAACTGATAAGATGATGAATGAGGAGAAAGAGGAGATGGAGGAGGAGGAGGAGGAGGAGGAGGAGGAGGAGGATAATTGATAAGATGATGAATGAGGAGAAAGAGGAGATGGAGGAGGAGGAGGAGGAGGAGGAGGAGGAGGATAACTGATAAGTTGATGAATGAGGAGAAAG
>NC_066519.1:2236741-2256741 GCF_024679095.1 Eriocheir sinensis
TTGGTAAAGAGAAAGATTGTAGTAGACAAATTTGAAAGAGACAGTGATTCAGATTGCATTCAGCCATGAGATTCAGCTGGTCTGAGGAAGCGTGGCAAGCGTGGGCATGCTTCTGGCACTCAAGGTCACAGACACGCTGCCTCTCCAACAGTGTGGAAAGTTACTAGCCAGCCTAGTCACTCACTGACACCATCATCACTGTCCGGTGATTCAGAGTGGCAGAAAGATGAGGAAAACAACAGTGGGGGTATAAGAGAAGACTCAGCTGAGTGAGGGAGGGGTGTCAGCTGGTGTGGGAGAGGAAACATGGAAACATGGAAACATGGAAATGCAGGCAACAGAAAGCCTATTGGCTCATTACGAGGTCGCCCGCTTGGGTGATTTAATCTGCTCGACCGCCACTTGGGGCTTGGTGAGCAGATGAAAGCACCCCGATATTGAGGAGCAGATGGAAGCCACTCGTTATTCAGTTTACTCCTGTGGACGAGTATTGACTGTCGTTTCTTTATTTGAAGGAGTTGATGGTATTCGCATTTACTACTTCTGAGGGAAGATTGTTCCAGTGGCGGATGACTCGGTTTGAAAAGAAACTCCTTCCAATGTCTGTGTTACATCGACTCGACTGAATGGGTAAACCATTATTTCTAGTTCTTGAGTTGGTTTGCAGTTCAAAGAATTTGGAGTAATCGACGTTACTGAACTTTTTCAGATACTTGAAGACTTGAATCATGTCCCCTCGTAGGCGTCTTTTCTCCAATGTAAAGAGATTGAGTCGCTTGAGTCGTTCCTCGTACGGTTGAGCCCTGAAGGTTGGAATCATCTTTGTGGCGCGTCGTTGAATCCTTTCCAGTAAAGCAATGTCCTTTCTGTAATTGGGAGACCAGAACTGCACTGCATACTCGAGGTGCGGTCTTACCATGGAATTATACAAGGATAGCATCACGTCTGGTGTTTTACACTCGAAGTTCCTCGCTATGAACCCGAGCATAATGTTGGCCTTGTTGTATGCTTTTTTACAGTGATTCGCGTGTTTCAGGTCACTGCTGATAGTTACTACAAGATCCTTTTCCTCCTGAATCGCTTTCAGAGGTCTCCCATTCATGATGTATGTGTGGTTACTATTTTGGGACCCAATGTGCATGACTTTGCATTTGTCAACATTAAAAGACATTTGCCATTTTTCCGACCATTCGATAATGTGATTGAGGTCCTTCTGAATGATTTCGCAGTCGGTCTTTGTGAGGGCCTTTCCCCCCACCTTAGTGTCATCAGCAAATTTCGATATCGTGGATCTCAGTCCTGATTCTAGGTCGTTGATATATATGATGAAGAGGATGGGTCCCAGCACTGACCCTTGAGGCACTCCACTAGTGACTGGAAGCCAATCGGAAGGCTGTCCGTTGAGTAGTACTCGTTGTTTTCTGTCGGTGAGCCAATCTCTTATCCACGCGATCAGATTGGCTCCGATGCCCGCCGAGTGCAGTTTCTTAAGGAGTCGCTCGTGCGGTACCTTGTCGAAGGCTTTCTGAAAGTCCAGGTATATAACATCACTGGGGATGTGGGCATCCCAGTTCTTATATATACCTTGGAAGAAGTCTAATAAATTCGTTAGGCAGGAGCGCTTGTTTTTGAAGCCATGCTGGGTGTCGGAGATTATATTATTGTTTTCTAGAAACTTAACAAGTTTATCTCTAATAATCTTTTCGAGTATTTTTCCTGCCACTGATGTCAAACTTATGGGCCTGTAGTTTAATGCAACGCTTTTGTCTCCTTTTTTGAAAATCGGTGTTACGTTCGCCATCTTCCAGTCTTCCGGGACCTTGTTTAGTTGAACTGACCGGTTGAATATGTTAGTGAGTGGTTGAAGTATTTGTTGTTTAAGCTCTTTAATAACCATGGGGACAAACTGTCGGGTCCTGTTGACTTGTTCGTGTCGAGTTTGTCCAAGTACTTTTTTACTTCTTGGTCGCATATTGTGTCAATTTCCAGCGGCGTGATCTCACTCGGCGGGTCAGGGCTCTCGGGAATGGTTTCGATGTCCTTGACTGTGAATACGGATGCGAAGTTACTGTTGAGGATTCTGGCCATCTGTTTACTGTCCTGAGTTACAGATCCAGTCTCGTCTGTCAGGGGACCAATATTGGATTTTACTTTCTTTTTCGATCTTATGTACGTGAAGAATTTCTTGGAGTTAGTTTTGATTTCGCGCGCTATTTGCTTTTCATAGTTGCGTTTGCTACTCCGAATAAGGCTGCGACAAGCTCTGAGGCTGTTGTGGTACTGTGTGCTGGCTTCGGCCGTAGCATTCTCTTTCATCAAATTATAATTCCTTTTTTTTAGGTTTACTGCCCTTTTTATTTCTCTGGTCATCCACTGTGGATCTACGGCCCCATTTACTCGCCTGGATTTCGTAGGCACTGTAGCCTTCTCTACTTGCAACAGCTTATCTTTGAAGACGTTCCACGCGTTGTCGATTGTATTGTCGGTGATGCCAAGTTGGTCCCAGGTCGTAGGGGGAAGCAGTGCACGGGCTAAGTTGAAATTTCCTCTTTTGTAATCTGGTATCACTGACGGATTATCTACGAGTTTGTGACATATGTTGATATTAAAACGGATTAAGTGGTGATCGCACCCATTAAGTTTCTCACCAACTGTACAGTCGCGAATGAGGTCGGGGTCGCTTACTAATACCAGATCCAGCAGATTGTTTTCTCTTGTTGGTTGAGTTACAACTTGAGTGAGGAACAAATCCTCCACCATTTCTAAAAGCCTGTTACCCTCTTGATCTCCAGTCATCAGTCCCCAGTCAATGTTAGGGCAGTTAAAGTCCCCAATTATAATTGCTTCCTTGCTTTGTGTTACAGAGTGAATCTCTTCGTAGAGGGCAGTGTCATCGGCTGCCTGTTGTTTCGGAGGCCTGTATACGGTTGCAAGTGTTAGTTTCTTGTTATTTGCGGTTATTTCCACATAGACAGAATCGTATTTCTCTGTGTCCTGTTTGTCTATTTTTATGGCAGGGAGTGTACTTTTTACGTAGCAGACTACTCCTCCTCCTTTCTCGTGCTTTCGACTGTTGTGGAAGCTTTCGTACCCAGGGAATGACATTTCGGATTCTAGATGTGTAGAGTTGGCCCAAGTCTCTGTGATGGCTACCACATCTGGTTTCTCTGTTGCAATATACGCCCTAATTTCGTCCTTTTTGGGTATTAAACTACGTGCATTTGTGTACATGATAGAAATGTGCCGTGACGAGTTGTACCAGTTCGCTTGTCGGAGGCGTGGTTAGTTACACAGTTTCTTGTGAGTCGCACTGACGCTACGGGTTGGTTGATCAAGGGCTGCCTTTGCCCCGTCCTCGCCCGCCGTTTTTTGAAAGGCTTTTCGACAAGCTTTTCACTGCCTCGTCCAGAAGCCTCCCGAGACGCGCCGATCCAACCTCATTCAGGTGTAGTCCATCGTTCCAAAACAAGTCTGGGCGCTCAAGGAAGTGGTGCCAGGCGTTTGTAAACGCCACGCCTTCGTCGTCACAAATTTCCTTCAAACTAGTATTGATGTTGCTCGCTTTGCTGTTGAAGCCGGCGTAAGCGCTGATTCTGGGTAGAATTCCAGAGACAATGACGTGAGGGGACTTGGTCTTGTAATTGAATGACCTGACGGTATTTTGATAGTAGGGCCTGAGTTTGAGTAGACTGAACGTCATTTGTCCCCGCGTGAATCAAATAGACTGTGTCTTCCTTCGCGAGTTCCGTGACAGCATCGACAGCTGAAGTAATGTCGTCCAGTTTGGCTCCCGGAATACAATAACGCCTCCGCGTCTCTGTAGTCCTGCCGCAGAATTCCGTTAATTGACCTCTAACCAGCGAGTCCCCTACAAGTCTAACAGATGTTTTCAGCTTGTCTGAGCCCCGAAACTGTGTTTGATCTACGCAAACCACAGCAGGAAGAATGGTCTTGTGGCGTCTAATGGATGAGTAGTGAGGAGTGGGAGTGTGGTGGCGACTGGACGTGGAGGCGTTAGGAGGGCTGGTAGAGGAGAGGGACAAGGGGAGCCAAGGGAAGATGAGGAAGAGGCGGAAGGGGTTGACTGCAGGGGAGCAGAGGAGGAGGATGTTGAGGATGTGGAGGAGGGGGCAGAGGCGGAGGAGGAGGAAGGGGAGGAAGGGGTTGACTGGGGAGGAGTAGAGGAGGAGGATGTTGAGGATGTGGAGGAGGGGACAGAGGCGGAGGAGGAGGAAGGGGGCGGTAGGGGTTGACTGGGGAGGAGTAGAGGAGGAGGATGTGGAGGTGGGGGGAGAAGAAATGTATGAGGAGGCGGCAGAGCGGAGGAGGAGGAAGAGGAAGAAGGTTGGCTGGGGGAGTAGAGGAGGAGGATGTTGATGATGTGGAGGAGGGGCAGAGTTGGAGGAGGAGGATGGGCCGGACGAGAAGGGTGAGGACGAGGACGGGGAGGAGGAAGCGTAGGGTGGGGTGATGGGAGGCTGGGTGGGGGGGGGGGGGGGGGTTAGGGCGGGGCTGGTGGTGGAGGGTGAAGAGGGAGAAGAAGAAGAAGAAGAAGAAGAAGAAGAAGAAGAAGAAGAAGAAGAAGAAGAAGAAGAAGAAGAAGAAGAAGAAGTGAGTAGAGGGTGTGACGTCTCGAGGTCCCAGTGTAACGCATTGGGCGTTGTAGATCCTCGTTGGTTGTTTGTAGTGCCTGAATACGTAAGTCTAAGACACAGTACCTACACATCGCGTCGCTGGTTTGGTAATGAATCGCAGCATATTTCTTTGAACAATTACAGCAATTGAAATAGTTGGACGGCATGATTACTTCTTTTTTTTTTATTTACTGTTGCAAGACGATATATCGGTGAGCTTTACAGTTAAGATGAATTTTGTATCAACACCTGGAGGGAGGCGGCTTTAAATCGGTCGAGTCACGCGGGAGAGTTTGAGGTGTGGCGTCTATGAGGGCCCACACGTGTTTTCCCTCCGGGATTAAAATTCTCTGGGGGATTAAACTTTTCCTCCTTTTCAAAACAGGTGTGCTGGTATACGGGTCAAGCTTTGTACTTCTACGTTAGTGACAGATTTTCTACGTTAGTTAGACACAAGAAGCTCACTGTCTTTCACTGGGTGCTGTGTTAGGTCGTGTAGTTGTAATCCTACTGAGGAAAGACAGGAAACACAAAAAAGTCGATTAATAACTTAACCGCTCGTGGCTGTAGCAGGGAAGTCCTCTCACTGTAAGGTAATCCTCGCAACACTTCAAACACTAGTTAGACGCGTCACAGCACTGAGTTAGACGTTAATTAATTAGGTTGAGTGGTGCTAAATAAGACAAGTAAACAAGCACAGTTAGTCGTTCGATTTCTGAGAAGGCGTACGGGCCTATTTAAGTAACGGTTAATTAAAAACGTGGATGAACGGATTTCAAAAGTTGTGACGTTAAAATGTAACACACGGAGTCGATTTACACACACGGAGTCGATTTACATACAAAATAACAAGTGTCGTTTCACCAGACGAGGTGAAAAGCAAGGTTAAGGTTTGATGCCGGTAGGGCAGCGAGGTCAACGTCCGTCCCTTTGAGGAGGTCAGGCGAGACTGAGGGAGAGCAGGAGCCTCAGAGACGCGAGACAACGTGTTCTCCATTCGTCGGGTCTGATGGATCAGATTTTGTGCCAGACATTCATAACTTTGACAAGAATATTGCTGGTGTGACTAATGACCGGCCTCTTGATAATGATGCGCAGGAGGTTGATTATTGAAATTGACAAAGTGATGTTTCCTGTGATGTATTTTGTTTGTTGTAACTGAAATGAATAATTCGTGGCAAGAGAATGTTCAGACGTGACTGTGCCGTGTGTCACCTTCCCTCTGCCACCGTCCTGTCTACCCCGTCACTGCCAGCGCTCACAGGGTCGCCTCATATCTGCAACCTTTATCCCGCCACCATTGCCACATTAAGTGAATTATTATTATTTTTTTCACTATTTGGTGCTCAACATGTCTCTCTTGGGCGTTGTAATACTGAAAACTGTTTCCCAGCAGGTTATTGTTTTGCCATTTATTGCGTGCCCAGGAGATATTCCCGAAGCTTAATTGCGCAGTTTATGGGTTAAAAATGCCTAAACTTGACCTAACATGACCAGGATTGTTTACTTAAATCAAATTGATTTAATCAAGTTTGAAATCAAATGATTGTATTTAATGTGTAGAGGTTTACATTGATTTAGTTATATTCATTAATAAAAAAAATGATATAAATAAAAACAATCTGATTTAAATAAAAGGACTGATTTTTTTATTAAAAAAAAAGATCAACATCCCTGTCTAGATGTGTGGTGCCCATAACACACATTTGGCACTTGTTTTTGTGGTGGTCAGGTTTGCCCCATAACAAGGCTCTAAGTTTTTGCACAGCTAACCAAGTTTCCCAACCATTTAGCACAAATTTGATTAAAATGTGGAATGAAATTCCAGAGGAGGTTGTTCCTCTCGTTGAGGTTGGTAAATTTGCATCAAAAGTCAGCAGCCAGCTGTTAACATCAGACAAAGTGAGCCAGTGATGAGCTAAACAGAGGTCACTTCTGCTCCACTTAACCCGACTCCCAGCCCCTCTGTGGATGCCAAGGGAAGGAGACCTGCTTATTGGTGCTTGCTGCAAGGCTTGTAAACAATCCACAATAGCACACACATTGTTAACATAAGTACATCAAGAGACACTGTAGAGCCTCTAGGAAGGAGGAAGGGGGAAGGGGCGTTGGTCAGCTTCCACAGGAGATATTTACCTTTACCTGCAACACTGCATTCCTCTACTCCTTCCCCTCAGTGATGTGTCCATTCCCTCTCCTCCCCAGATGCTGCAGCCTCCAGATGGCTAGGCCGCTAGACACCTGGACGGCTGGACACACAGGTGATGGCTGGTGGGTGGCGGTGGCTGTGTGTTGCTCCCTTATATAATTCATTTCTTATTGTTCTGTTTTCAATTTTTCATCCGTTTCCCTCACAGGTCACATGTTTGTTGTTAGTATTATTATTGATACTTCCGTTCTTGTCTCGTCCGCGTGTGCCAGTGTTGTTCGAATGTGGAAGAATTAGTTTGAAATTTCGGTGATGTGGTGAGGTGCGGTGTGTTGCGGCGTGGTGCGGTCTGGTGTGGTGGTGGTGAGTGTGGCGTGGCTGTGGTGAGTGAGGTGTGGCAAGGACATTTCCAGAAGTGCACGCGGTAACTTCTTTGTTCTCTTGTCTCATGTTTTGAGCGGCGCAGCAACCACCACCACCACCACCACCACCACCTCCACCACCACCACCACCACCACCACCACCAGAGTAACCGTTCACTGAGAGATCACAGACGCACTGACAATCCCCTCTCGCAATCTCTCCCTCCCTTTGTTTGTTCCCTTGTCTTATGTGTTTAGTGCCTGACTCAAGCTAACCTAACCTAACCACAGAGTAACCGTTCACCGAGAGTTTGAAGACGTGCCTACAATCTCTTTCATGATCTCTCCCTCCCTTCCTCGGCGTGCCTTTCTGTGAAGCACCTGGGCGAGTCAGTGGCTGCACCCGGCTTGCTAATTCTGTGGGTAATGATGTGATACCAGGGATGGAGTGAATACTAGAGTTGTATTCAAATACAAATATGAACACTTCAAATTCCAGAGAATATGAATACGAATTTGAATACACTGAATTGGTTTTAATTTGAATATAAATCCGAATACTTCTTGATAGTGTTCATGAATACATTCATGAACACTTTCATTGAGAAATATCTTCTTGACTTAATTAGCCAGGTACAGCAGTGCTCTAAGGCTATGCAACAGTAGCATGAGCTCATGAACAGTGGCCCATGACTGGTGCCACCATTCAGTACAGGGGCGCCACACTTACCTGAATTAAATACAGCTGATATTGCTGATTATAAATTTTGAAATATTCGTCAGATTATTTGCAGAATACGAATGCTTATGTATTCAAATACAAATGAGAATACTTTCAGTTCTATCAGTAATTATTCAAATATGAATACGAATGCACCAAAATATGGTGTTCAAATGTATTCGAATACGAATACTCCATTCCTGTATGACAGGCACAGGAAACAGCTGGCAGTATATATGTGTTCCTGGTGCAGAACTGTTCAGAGGCTGGTAATAACTGACATCTTACAGTAGGGGGGGGACTTGGACCATGGCTGTCAGTATATCTAGTCATCACATTGTCATCAGGGAGACCTTGGACCATGGCTTTTAATCTCTAGTCATCACATTGGCACCAGGGAGACCTTGGACAACAATTATTTACCCCTATGTCATCCTCATCCTTGACTATGGCTGTTCCTTTCTAGTCATCGCATTGTGGTCAGGGAGAGCTTGGACTACAGCTGTTTATCCATAAGTCATCCTCATCCTGGACTATGGCTGTTTATCTCTAAGTCATCCTCATCCTGGACCAAGGCTCTTAATCTCTAAGTCATCCTCATCCTGGACCAAGGCTCTTAATCTCTAAGTCATCCTCATCCTGGACCAAGGCTGTTAATCTCTTGTCATCATATTGTGTCCAGGACTACAGCTGTTTATCCCTAAAGCTGGGTTCACACATGCTGGCTTGGCTTCCCATTCAGCCCCGTTCCGTCCCTGCCAATGAAAACAGCACAGAACGTATGGAATCATGGCCATGATCGTCCGTAAACATGGGTGGGCATTTAGGGTCGCCACTGAGCGTCAGAAAGCGGAAAACGTGCCATTTTCTTAGCGTGTTAAAAAACTTTGGGGTTAGTCGGGAGAGGCGGGATTATTATCAGAAATCAGCACAGAACGGGGTTAGAACGCTGTCAGGTGGGGTCAGATACCGCTGGGCCACGATTGATACCGTTCTCAAAAATTTTTAGGTCAGGACTGAACGGGACCGATTGGGACGCTAAGTTGGCTATGTGTGAACCCAGCCAAAGTCATCCTCACATCACGTCATTCCCAATCATATGCGACTGTGAAGACTGCATTCCACGGTCTGTCATGCCTAGGTTAAGCTCGCTAGATTAAGTACAAATGTAAGCCTAAGAGCACTCACCTCCTCTAGTCAGGCGGTTTGTCACACAGTTGGTAGTTTGTGTGTTGTGTGAGGCATCACTCTGAAAGGCATGGACGGGAGGACTAACCACTGGCTGACTAACGGGGAGCGTACGCCAGGAGGCACATTGCTTCACTCACCCGCTGACTCCACGCAAACTTTAGCTTACCCATCCTTTAGGGGCGTGCCTTGCATATTAGGGTCCCAGAGTTTAGCGTCGCACTGCACAATTAGTCGTAAGGAATCTATTTTGAAGCACATGTTTTTTACTGGTGGTGGCTGGGCAGGTCACTTGTACTGTAAGGGAAGGGAGTGAGTGAGTGAGTGAGTGAGTGAGTGAGTGAGTCCATCAATTCATCAACTAGAGAGTGAGTGAGTCTATAAATAAGTCTTATGTCTGGGTCTGTTCAGAACTACTCTTTACTGGTTGGCTGTGCAGGTCACTTTGTACTGTAAGGGAAAGGGAGGACAGCAGTGAGTGAGTGAGTGAGTCTGTCCATCAATTCAACTAGAGAGTGAGTGAGTCGGTGAATAAGTCTTATGTCTGGGTCTGTTCAGAACTACTCTTTACTGGTTGGCTGTGCAGGTCACTTTGTACTGTAAGGGAAGGGAGTGAGTGAGTGAGTGAGTGAGTGAGTCTGTCCATCAGCTCATCAACTAGAGAGTGAGTGAGTCTATAAATAAGTCTCATGTCTGGGTCTGTTCAGAACTACTCTTTATTGGTTGGCTGTGCAGGTCACTTTGTACTGTAAGGGAAAGGTGGACAGCATTGAGTGAGTGAGTGAGTGAGTGAGTCTGTCCATCAATTCATCAACTAGAGAGTGAGTGAGTCGGTGAATAAGTTGTTTCTTGGTCTAGTCACAGCATATTTTAACTGGTGGTGGCTGAGTCGGTCACTTTGTACTGTAAGGGAAGGGAGTGAGTGAGTGAGTGAGTCTGTCCATCAGCTCATCAACAAGAGAGTGAGTGAGTCGGTGAATAAGTTGTTTCTTGGTCTAGTCACAGCAAATTTTTACTGGTGGTGGCTGAGTCGGTCACTTTGTACTGTAAGGGAAGGGAGTGAGTGCGTGAGTGAGTGAGTCCATCAATTCATCAACTAGAGAGTGAGTGAGTCAGTGATTCTCATGTCTGGGCCTCGTCATGGCTATTTTGTCATGTCCTCAATAAAAGTGATTGAACAGACCTGTGTGGTGTTCTTACATGCGTCACCTGGTTAACAGAATCGGCATGGGAGAGCTTGGAGTACGGGTAACTCGATTTACGTGAGTTTGGTCTACGTGTTTTTGAAATAACGTGGGGTCCAAAATCCAAATAAATGATTCACATGTTTTTTTCAAGTATATGCGATATTTTATGGAGTGGCCACCAGATGTCTCACGCAACTGGACTCACACGGCGCCGCGGCCACACAGCTGAGCTCAGTTCTTCCCGCGCGCCACTTGAACAACAATACAGTACCCACGCTGCCACGCTACTCAACAACAACAACACCCTCGCTGCTGTGCTACCATGAGAGGAAGGGCAGCCAGAGGAGGAACCACGAGAGGGAGAGGAGTCAGAGTGATACAGTAGGCAGTAAAGATACAAACCTACCTCTTGTTTGATTTACATTGTTTTTGATTTACGCGACCTCTTGAAGGACACAATACTCCCGTAAATCGAGAGTTACCTGTACAGCTGTTTGTCCCTAAGTCATCCACATCCTGGACTATGGTTGTTCATCTCATATTGTAGTCAGAGAGTAGTCCTACCTTCTCCTACTCAGCCTTTCCTGCCCTTACCTATCCCAGCCTTTCCTGCCCTTTGCTTCCCACCTTCTCCTGCCCACCCATCCCAGCCTTTCCTGCCCTTACCCATTCCTCAATATCTACCCTTTTAACTCTTCCTGCCCTTTGCTTTCCACCTCCTGCCTACCCATCCCAGCCTTTCCTGCCCTTACCCATTCCTCAATATCTACCCTTTTAACCCTTTCTGCCCTTTGCTTTCCACCTCCTGCCTACCCATCCCAGCCTTTCCTGCCCTTTCCCATTCCTCAATATCTACCCTTTTAACCCTTTCTGCCCTTTGCTTCCTACCCTCTCCTGCCCACCCATCCCAGCCTTGTCAACCCAGCCTTCCCTATCCTTACCCTTCCCTCCATGTCCACCCTTTTTCCCTTCCCCACCCTTTCCTGCCCACCCATCCCAGCCTTGTCAACCCAGCCTTTCCTATTCTTACCCTTCCCTCAGTGTCCACCCGTTTTCCCCTCCCCACCCTTTCCTCCCCACCCTTCCCATCATCACACTATTCCCAATCAAAAATGTGACTTTGAAGACTGCATACCATGGCCTAGGTTAAGCTCACTAGATTAAGTACAGATGTAAGGTTAAGGGCACTTCTACGAGGCAGGCGGTGTCTTAGCTGAGAGTGTCCGTAAGCACCAGCTCTGAGGCCACGTTCGTCATTTCTTCATTGAAAGCGTCGATGAAATAAAGGGTTTCTTGTGGTTCCCCTCGACAAGAATGAGATACAAGGTGCAAGGGAAGAGCAACCTTGTATTTGGTGTATGGAGGGTTGCATTTCCCCTGTGCATTGTTCCTTGTTCCTCCTGGGATGTGTAGCCTGACTTTCCCAGTGCAGACTAGAGAAGAATGACTGTCAAGATACAAGGTGCAAGGGAAAAGTGACCTTGTATTTGGTGTACGGAGGGTTGCTATTCCCCTGCGCCTTGTTCCTTGTTCTTCCTGGGATGTGTAGCCTGACTTTCCCAGTGCAGACTAGAGAAGAATGACTGTCAAGATACAAGGTGCAAGGGTAAAGTGACCTTGTGTGTGGTGTATGGAGGGTTGCTATTAACCTGCACCTTGTTCCTTGTTCTTCCTGGGATGTGTAGCCTGACTTTCCCAGTGCAGACTAGAGAAGAATGGCTTTGTTCCTTATGACTTTTCTGCTTGTAAATCCATGTCCAAAACTGCCTTTCATGTTGACTGTTTTGTTTTTTTGTTTTCTCCTCCTCCTCCTCCTCCTCCTCCTTCTTCTCCTGTGTACTTCTCTCCCTCCTCCTTCTACTCCTCATTTTATCTCCCTTCCTCTTCCTCCTCTTCCTCTTCTTCCTCCTCCTCCTCCTCCTCCTCCTACTTCTTCATTCATTCATTTTCTATTACTCCTCCTCCTCCTCCTCCTCCTCCTTCCCCCCCTTCCTGCACCAGATCTCAAGTGTCACCGTCCATTTCTCTGTCCCTCCAGGCTGTGTGTGTGTGTGCGTGTGTGTGTGTGTGCTTGCTCGGTAATTGTGAGGCTTAAGTTAAGTCAGCACCGCCCTTAGCATAGCCCTCACCCCTCAGCAGCACCCACTCAGCACTGCAGGGATGCCTCACTCAGCACCCAGCACCAAGGTATGTGTATTTACCTAGTTGTAGTTTTACAGGGCCTGGGTTTACGCTCATGTGGTCCCGTCTCCATATCTGTATCTGTCCAGTTTTTTCTTAAAGTTTTGCACACTCCTCGCCAATACTACATCCTCACTTAGTCTGTTCCAAAGCTCTATGTTTCTCTGCGGGAAGCTATATTCCTTTGTGTCTCTCAAGCATCTTCCTTTTCTCAATTTTTTACTGTTGTCGTGTGTTGCTGGTGTTTATTCCTTCTTTTAGTAGTAACTCCTAATTATCTACTTCTTCCATTTTGCCCAATAATATATAAATCAGTATTAGGTCTCCCCTTTCTCTTCTGTGTTCCAGTGTTGGTGAGTCCATTTCCTTTAACCTTCCTTCGTATGTCAATCCCTTCAGTTCTGGAACCATTTTCGTTGCCATCCTTTGTATTCTTTTCAATTTTTTATGTGTTTCTTCTTATGGGGAGACCACACAGTTTGCATATTCCAGTTTTGGCCTAATCATCGTGGTTATTAACTTTTTTACCATATCCTTATCCTTGTAGTGGAATGCTAATCCTATATTTCTCACCACTCCAAATCTATTACTGAACATCCTATTAACATGACTCTCAGACTGTTGATTATCTTGTATTGTCACTCCCAGATCTCTCTCCTTGAACTTTTAATATTTCTCCATCTCCCATTCTGTATGTCCATTTTGGTCTCCCTTCACTCTTTCCCATTTCCATTACATGACATTTCTTCACACTGAACTCCATCTCCCATTTCATACTCCAGTCCCAAATCTTATTCAGGTCATCTTGCAGAATTTCAGTCTTTCTGTTTCTTATGTGTCTCAGCAATTTTGCATCACCTGCAGACAGACTTTCTCCAGCATATCATTAATATACACTAGGAAAAGCATTGGTGCCAATACCGATCCCTGAGGCACTCCACTATCTACAATTCTCCAATCCGATTTCATGTCCTTTACCACTGTTCTCATCTCTCTTCCCCTTAACCCCTCAGTGCCGCAAAAGTTTTTCTCAGGTGATCTTCCATGATGCAAGAGTCATTGAAAAATACACTTTGAAACTGAGAAAAAGTCATAAAAGATGTTTTTTAGAAAATTTTCTGGCGGTGCTTGATGTGAAATCCATTTCTGTCTAGGTTGTTGCATTTGGTTGGAATTCCATGATTCCCAAAAAATTCCAACTTTTTACTGGTGTGACATAAAGAAAAAGATATTGAAGAAACGTTGCTCATTTTATCACGATGGAGTCTGAAAAACATAGTTTATAATCTTTGACTTGGAAATTTACTGCCTTCAGAGACAAAGTTGTGATGAAACTCAATAAATAATTTTGGTAAATTTTAGTAGTGTTTTTCATTCTGGAATAAATCTCATTGAATAAAAGTTGTAGACAATCATCCGTATAACTCAACTGTGAAATCAGATTATAATGATTTAGACTGACCGTTTGGCTGGAATTCCATGATTCCCAAAATATTCCAAGTTTTTACTGGTGCAACGTACAGGAAAATTTATTGAAGAAAAGTTGCTCATTTTATCACGATGGAGTCTGAAAAATATAGTTTATAATCTTTGACTTGGAAATTTACTGCCTGCAGAGCCAAAGTTGCAGTGAAACTCAAAAAAAATTTTTTTTAGTTTTTCATTCTGAAATGAATCTCGTTGAATAAAAGTTGTAGAAAATCATCCGTATAAATCAACTGTGAAATCAGATTATGATTTGGACAGACCGTTTGGCTGGAATTCCATGATTCCCAAAAAATCCAACTTCTGCTTCCCACTCCTCTGAACACTCCTGTGAACAAGATGTTGGTTCATCTTGAACATCAGGTATATCAGTGGAGGCGTCACGACTACGCTCACCACGCACACCACGACCAGGAACTAAAGGAAGACCGCCGACACAGCTCGGCTGAGGGAACATAATCGCTCTGCAGACGCCATGATGCGCAGGCAGGAACTGTGGACTATTTTTAGCACGGAGTCATGAGGGACAGAAAAGGTGCCATATACATAGTTGCGTGTGCCGTTCGATTTCCATAGAGCTTCTCGCTTTCCAGCGCTGGCATCATGTTCGGCGCCCACGTCAGAAAAATTATCACCAGCTTCATGGTCATCGTTAAGGGGTTAAGTAACTTTCCATCTAGTTCTTCATCTTCCGTTTCAATCCTCCTCTATTTTCCAGCTTCCATAGTAGTCTTGTATGTGGAACTTTGTCACAAGCCTTCTTCAGGTCCAAGTACACGCAGTCTACCCATCCATCCCTCTCCTGTGTTATGTCCGTCACTCTTGAGTAAAAGCTCAGTAAGTTTGTTACACATGAACGCCCTTGTTTAAAGCCATACTGGTTTTCTGTAATTATATTGTGTTCTAGAAATTTCGTCCATTGTTTCTTTATCACTTTCTCACATATGTTACAAACTATACTGGTCAGTGATACAGGTCTGTAGTTCAGGGGTTCTTCTTTTATATGTAGGGACCACTTCAGCCCTCTGCCACTCCTTTGGTACTTTACCAGTTGATATTGAATGTTATATACCAGTCCAACCAGCTCATTTCTGCATTCTTTCAGTATAAATCCTGAGACTCCATCTGGTCCTACTGCTTTCCTCTCTTCCAGCTCCTCCATTATTTTATATATCTCCTCATTAGTTACTATGACTTAATCCATTTGAACCTTTATCTTGTCATCTTGTGGTTCATTGAATTGTGATTCTTTTGTAAAGACTTGCTGGAACCTCTTGTTTAGCAGCTCAGTCATGTCTTTGGGATCTTCAGTTATCTTATTTCCATCTTTCAGTCTCTCTATTGTTTCCTTTGGTTTGATCTTTACATTTATGAATCCATAAAACAGTTCAGGTTCTTCCTTGCTCTCTTCAACAATATCCTTTTCATATCCTTTCTCTTCTTCTCCTTATTTTCACGTATTCATTTCTTGCTATCTTAAAATCTTCTTTATTCCTGTGGTTCTTATATCTTTTCAATTTCTTCCACGCTTTGTCTCTTTTTTCCTATTATTATTATTATTATTATTATTATTATTATTATTATTGTTGTTGTTGTTGTTATTTTGTGTATGCTTAGGAAAGGTTGGTGAGGTCCACATAGCTGGGCACGATAACAGAAAACCTTATTCCCGATACCCGATAACTGATAATGGAAAACCTTATCGGTGATAACCGATATTCGTTAACTGGAGACACAAATATAGGCGATAACCGATACCCGATATAAATCCACAATTCCGATACTAGCTAGCGATAAGTCCGATAGGCGAAAACGATACTATATTGATATTTCAAATAAAAAACATAGATGAATTCAAATTTTCATTATCTGTATTTTAGAAAACTTACAAAACCTGAAAACCACACGTTGACACGTACATATGGACGGTAATACTAGAAACGCCTGAACCGGTGTTGTGTTATTTGGCGTCCCCACCGTCAAAAGCTGGCGCTTTTGTTTACAAACGCTTGTCCCTCGTGAACTACTTATTCCGTTATTCCTACTTATCACCATTAACACTTTAACAGTCACTTCAGTAAAGAAGCACTGAAGCACTGGGAACCGGAACACTGCCACTCACTCCGTCACTCGAGACGCAACTGAGAGGCCACGCGCCACGCCGCCACGTGTTAACACAAGCCGCTGGTCTCTGTTTGCGCTCTTTACAATAGGATCAAAAATTTCAGGCAGTGAATAATCATTTTTGGGGCAAAGTTAAATGATTTTTCTCTTTGATATAGTGATTTTCGAGTCTAACATAAAAAAATAACCTAAGTATGAAATCTCTTCACCAAAGATATTTCATACCCCGAAGTTTTTTCATACAACACCGGGCGCCCGGGCCACGCATGCGCAGCAGGGAGGAGACAACGTTTTTTTATAAGAGGCGGAAAAAAGTAGCAATTATTGCTAGTTTGGTTACAAAAGTAACGAAGATACCGATATAAATATATATATATATATATATATATATATAAATATATATATATATATATATATATATATATATATATATATATATATATATATATATATATATATATATATATATATATATATATATATATATATATATATATATATATATATATATATATATATATATATATATATATATACAGTACCCTCTCGAGTTTCGCGCTCGCTTCGTTCCGAAGGTATAGCGCTAAACTCGAGGATCGCGAAACTCGAGGTATTGAAAACACTGGAAAAGCGCTTATCTGTTCCGACCCCTGGAGATATTTTTTTTTCATGTGGGCTATGACGCCGGTAGACTATCCATCTGGGCCTGATGGTCGGCCCCAAGCCCGTCATGGCACAGGCAACTGTTTATAGTGGCGCCAGTATAATTGGGCTATGCTGCCCCCCTGGAGCTCACTTTTTTTCCTCCTATACTCCATTGTTATCTCAAAATACGTACCTTGGAAAAAGGAAGAAAACAGGAAGAGAGAGCGGGTCGTTTTAAAGCCACAGATGAAGTCTTACGATTGGCTGAGCTCTGAAAACACGCTTGTGATTCACTGGGAGTCCGACGACATCATCGCCGGCGCTCACCCGCCCAGCGGCCTCACTGCCTTAATTAAGGCAGTGTCACTGGCCATTTTCCTCTAACCGTTGTGGTTATTGGCAACGCCCGTGCGCCCATCCAGGATCGAGTTGTCGGTTGTCCGTAACCTGGTGTCACACTGGGCCGTTTTCTTCCCGCCGCGTTGGCGGCAGCTTGGGCCACCGGCAAATCCAACTTTTCCGGGTGTGCGTCACACACGGCCAAGGTCGGTTCCCCGTATCCACATCCACAACGTAAACAAAGCACTTGCCCTGTATCAACATGGCGTCGTCTGCTAAAGTAAGGGCTGTCGCAGCTTGTGCTGCCATTACCCAAGTCATGGACTTGTTGCTGCAGTTAAATGGAAGGAAGAAACACTTGTGGGTGTGGCGTGTCTGTGGTTCTGCCGTGCCAGTTCTTATTGTCACCACTGCGCGTGAACGGCCAACCCACCCATCTAGACTCCGACCACATAAACACATGGATCGAGTAACAACACACACACACACACACACACACACACACACACACACACACCAGACTCATCATGAACAATGGCAGATGTTTTTACAAACAAAAATGGCTTTGCCATTTCCTAGAGTGTGTTAGAACTTACTTGGTGAGTGGTTCATACAAACCAAACTTACCCAATGGCAAGAAGAGAGCAGTCGTCTTTAACACTGCTGTCTTCTTGCCAGGAGCTAGGAGGTTTGGTTCATGTGAGACACTCACCAAATATACATTCTAACACACTCAAGAAATGGTGAAGTCGTTTCTGTTTGTCAGAAACATCTGCAATGGTTCCTAATGAGCCTGGTGTGTGTGTGTGTGTGTGTGTGTGTGTGTGTTGTTATTCGATCCATGTGTTTATGTGGTTGAGTCAAGATGGGTGGGTTAGCCACGCACGCGCAGTGCTGACAATGAGAAATTGGCATGGAGGAAACACAGGCATGCCACACCCACAACTATATTTTAACTGCAGCAACAAGTCCATAACTTGGGTAATGGCAGCACAAGCCACGACAGCCCTTACTTTAGCAGACGACGCCCGACAGCCCTTACTTTAGCAGACGACGCCCGACAGCCCTTACTTTAGCAGACGACGCCAAGTTGATAGGCTACAGGGCAAGTGCTTTGTTTACGTTGTGGATGTGGATACGAGCAATCGACCTTGGCCGTGTGTGACACACGCCCGGAAAAGTTGGAGTTGCTGGTTGCCCTAACTGGCGCCAACTCGGTGGGAAGAAAAAAGCCCTGTGTGACACCAGCTTACGGATAACCGTGAACTCGCTCCCGGTTGGGCGTACGGGCGTTGCCCGAAGCCAAAGGTTGGACAAAAACGGCCATTGTGACACCGCCTTAAGGCAGTGAAGCCGCTGATAGGGTGAGCGTCGGCGATGACGTCATCGGACTCCCAGCGAATCACAAGCGTGTTTTCAGAACTGTCAGCCAATCGTAAGGCAGCCGCCTTCAACTGCGGCTTCAAAACGACCCATTCTCTCTCTCTCTCTCTCTCTCTCTCTCTCTCTCTCTCTCTCTCTCTCTCTCTCTCTCTCTCTCTCTCTCTCTCTCTCTCTCTCTTGCCATAGCCACAATGTTTGGAGGAAAACGTCCAGTGTGATACTACCTTTAAAGGTAGCGTGCGTGACGCCGATGGTAAGTAGACGTGACCCGTACGTGTCAAAGCAGCGCGAAACTCAGGGTGATAATGCACAAAACTTGGGATGGTAAGAATTTAGGACTAACCGCGAAACTCGTGGATCGCGAAACTCGAGAGGGTACTGTATATATATATATATATATATATATATATATATATATATATATATATATATATATATATATATATATATATATATATATATAAGTAGCGGATGGCCGATAACCCGATATTTGTTACCAGCGATAAAATATCTCGACAAATTATCGCGATAACGCCCAGCTATGGGTGAGGATTTGTGGGTGAAATTTTTCTTTTTTCTTTTTGGAAGAAGAAGAAGAAGAAGAAGAAGAAGAAGAAGAAGAAGAAGAAGAAGAAGAAGAAGAAGAGGAGGAGGAGGAGGAAGAAAATAGGATAAAAAAAGAAACAAGGAGGAGGAGAAGGAGGAGGAGGTGGAAGGATGATATAATGAGGAGGAAGTACAGGATGACAAAAGAATTTAGATGAGGAAAAGGAGGAGGAGGAGGAGGAGGAGAAAGCTGTATAAATGATGACGAGGGAGCCAAGAACACGGGCGGAGGAGGAGGAGGCGGAGGAGGAGGAGGAGGAAAACTACATTGAGAAAAAACTTGATTGCTTTTAGTATTCAAACAAGTTGCTGGGATGACTAATGACCTCCTCCTCCTCCTCCTCCTCCTCCTCTTCCTCTTCTTCCTTATATCTTCCTCCATTTCTTCCTTCTTTTCATTTTCTTTCACTTCCTTCCTCCTCCTCCTCCTCCTTCTCCTCCTCCTCCATCATAAGGAAGAGAAACCTTGCTCCAAAAACTTGCTTATAAAAAAAAGAAGAGAGAGAGAGAGAGAGAGAGAGAGAGAGAGAGAGAGAGAGAGAGAGAGAGAGAGAGAGAGAGAGAGAGAGAGAGAGAGAGAGAGAGAGAGAGAGACGTGTCCTACCTGCCCCCAGAACCTTACCAACCTCTCCCTCACCAAAACCCTTCACCCATTTATAAGCTTCGATCAAGTCTCCTCGCACCCTTCGCCTATCTAAGGAGTGCAGATTGAAATGTTTAAGTCTGTCCTTCCGTGGCAAGTTCCTCAACCCGTGAACTATGTCTGTCATCCTCCTCTGCGCAGATTCAAACGCGTGGATGTCCATTCTATATTAAGGGGGATCAGAACTTCACTTGATGATATAGATGAGGTCTGACTCTTCATACTTACAGGTTTAGGATGTCTTTGGGATTTCTATCACTTGTGCGCCTTTGAAATGAAACCCAGTACCCTGTTTGCATGACTTTTAGGCTGAATGCATGATAGAGATGAGGTCTGACTTCCAGAAGTGGGCG
>NC_066519.1:2261741-2266741 GCF_024679095.1 Eriocheir sinensis
ACACACACACACACACACACACACACACACACACACACAAACACATATATTCAAGGCTTCGTGATCTCGTTTTGATATTTAATTAGAGCGATGGGGAATACCCGACACCACCACTACTACTACTACTACTACTACTACTACTACTACTACTTCAGATTTTCAGATTTTATTGAGAAAAGGGAGGGGGGGGGGGTAATTACAGAGGAGGGGAGGGGTACATACATATTACTTAATATAACCTAAAGCTACACAAATCCATTGAATGAATGTACTACTACTACTGCTACTTCTACTACTACTACTACTACTACTACTACTACTACTACTACTACTACTACTACTACTACTACTACTACTACTACTACTATTACTAGTAATATTAGTGAAATTGATGATTTTGCTCCATAAATTTTTACTTCTATGAGAGAGAGAGAGAGAGAGAGATATAATCAGACATCTATTCACACACACACACACACACACACACACACACACACACACACACACACACACGCACGCGCACACACACACAAATTCCATCACGAAATACCACCACTCTCTCTCTCTCTCTCTCTCTCTCTCTCTCTCTCTCTCTCTCTCTCTCTCTCTCTCTCTCTCTCTCTCTCTCTCTCTCTCTCTCTCTCTCTCTCTCTCTCTCTCTCTCTCTCTCTCTCTCTCTCTCTCTCTCTCTCTCTCTCTCTCTCTCTCTCTCTCTCTCTCTCTCTCTCTCTCTCTCTCTCTCTCTCTCTCTCTCCTTCTTCTTCTTCTGCACAAAGACCGACTGCAAAATCATTCAGAAGGACCTCAATCACATTATCGAATGGTCAGAAAAATGGCAAATGTCCTTTAATGTTGACAAATGCAAAGTCATGCACATTGGGTCCAGAAATAGTAACCATACATACATCATGAATGGGAAACCTTTGCAAGCGATGCAGGAGGAAAAGGATCTTGGAGTCACTATCAGCAGTGACCTGAAACACGCGAATCACTATAAAAAAGCATACAACAAGGCCAACATTATGCTCGGGTTCATAGCGAGGAACTTCGAGTGTAAAACACCAGACGTGATGCTGTCCTTGTATAATTCCATGGTAAGACCGCACCTCGAGTATGCAGTACAGTTCTGGTCTCCTAATTACAGAAAGGACATTGCTTTACTGGAAAGGATTCAACGACGCACACGAAGATGATTCCAACCTTAAGGGCTCAACCGTACAAGGAACGACTCAAGCGACTCAATCTCTTTACACTGGAGAAAAGACGCCTACGAGGGGATATGATTCAAGTCTTCAAGTACCTGAAAAAGTTCAATAACGTCGATTACTCCAAATTCTTTGAACTGCAAACCAACTCAAGAACTAGAAATAACGGTTTACTCATTCAGTCGAGTCGATGTAACACAGACATCGGAAGGAGTTTCTTTTCAAACTGAGTTCTCTTTCACTGGAACAATCTTCCCTCAGAAGTAGTAAATGCAAATACCATCAACTCCTTCAAATATAGAATCGACCGTCATTTTGTTGCGTCCGGAATTTTTATTTATTTATTATTATTATTTTTTTTTTTAATGTCTCCGCCTATTGCGCCGGTAGGCTTGCTTGAGGGGCCTGGATGGTATTCGGCCCCAGCCCATCATGGCGCAGGCAAGTGTTTATAGTGGCGCCATCTGAAGACGGAGGTGCTTTCATTTGCTCCTCAATGTCGAGGTGCTTTCATCTGCTCCTCAAGCCCAAAGTGGCTGATGAACAGATTAAATCACCAAAGCGGGCAACCTCGTAATAAGCCAATAATAGGCTTTCTGTTGCCTGCATTTCCATGTTTCCACGTTTCTTCGTCTTCTTCTTCTTCTTCTTCTTCTTCTTCTTCTTCTTCTTGTCCTCCTCCTCCTCCTCCTCCTTCCACATCCGGGTATTTTTTGGGTATGTTCTTTTGCTCAGAAAGTGACCTCGTTTTCCTCCTCTAATTTTCTCTCCCTTCTTTCCTCTCTCTCTCTCTCTCTCTCTCTCTCTCTCTCTCTCTCTCTCTCTCTCTCTCTCTCTCTCTCTCTCTCTCTCTTTCACTTCCTTATCGGCAAAACTTTCTCTCCAGTTTATTTTTTTCCTCCGTTCAAATTCGAAAGCAGATTTTTATTTTTATTTCTTTTTTCTCTTTTTCTCTCGCTTTCTTTCTTTGTTTCTTACTTTATTTTTTCCTCTCTTTCTCTTCCTTTTTTTCTTTCTTTTATTCTTTCTCTGTCTTTCTCTTGTTTTTTTTCATCTATTTTTCTATCTCTTTTCTCAATCTTTCTTCTTCTTCTTCTTCTTCTTCTTCTTCTTCTTCTTCTTCTTCTTCTTCTTCTTGCGGTCCGTAATGAGACTTAACATTGAAAGGCTCGATTTCTCAAACACTCTCGCCTCCCACAACTCCTATTTCCCAAGGCCACAAAGGGGATAAGTTGGGTTCTCATGAGTGCTTCTTCATGTTCACGGTGCCAAAGCCTTGTCAAACTATCACCAGGCTCATAACACTACCCATGGAAACACTAACACAACAACCTCTACCAAAGCCTTGTCAAACTATCACCAGGCTCATAACACTACCCATGGAAACACTAACACAACAACCTCTACCAAAGCCTTGTCAAACTATCACTAGGCTCATAACACTACCCATGGAAACACTAACACAACAACCTCTACCAAAGCCTTGTCAAACTATCACTAGGCTCATAACACTACCCATGGAAACACTAACACAACAACCTCTACCAAAGCCTTGTCAGACTATCACTAGGGTCATAACACTACCCATGGAAACACTAACACAACAACCTCCACCAAAGCCTTGAGAAACTATCACTAGGCTCATAACACTACCCATGGAAACACTAACACAACAACCTCCACCAAAGCCTTGTCAAACTATCACTAGGCTCATAACACTACCCATGGAAACACTAACACAACAACCTCTACCAAAGCCTTGCCAAACTATCACCAGGCCCATAACACTACCCATGGAAACACTAACACAACAACCTCTACCAAAGCCTTGTCAAACTATCACCAGACTCATAACACTACCCATGGAAACACTAACACAACAACCTCCACCAAAGCCTTGAGAAACTATCACTAGGCTCATAACACTACCCATGGAAACACTAACACAACAACCTCCACCAAAGCCTTGAGAAACTATCACTAGGCTCATAACACTACCCATGGAAACACTAACACAACAGCCTCTACCAAAGCCTTGCCTAATGTGTGTGCGTGAGCTTCGAATTTTCGCTCGGGAAAGTCTGGGCAGAGCTGACCCGTCTATGCATGCGCTATATATAAGTGGGACGTTATGCTCTGCTCTCCTCGGCGGCTTCCTGTGTCTCGTCTGGGGTTTAAGGGTCGTCTTCTTGAAGTAAAACCTTGCGACGCCCAGAAGCTCTAGATATTTGACAAGGCTTTCGTTGGTGTTGTGGGCATTTCCAGCGGTAGTTTCATGACCCTGGTGGTAGTGAGACCCTTCCTCTGTATCGTGAACCTGAGAAAACACACATTAGAACCCGATTGATCTCCTTTCCGGCCCTTGTAAATAGTTGATGTAGCTACACTCATTTCACAAGGCTTTCGGAGGAGTTGTGGGCATTTCCAGCGGTAGTTTTATGACCCTGGTGGTAGTGTGATCCCTCTTCTGTACCGTGAACCCAAGAAACACTCATTAGGACCCGATTGATCTCCTTTTCTGCCTTTGGAATAGGTGATGTGAGAGGTGGAAATGTGTGAGGATATGAGTACCGTGTGTGTGTCTTCTCCTTAACGCGGGTTTGAAGAACGAGTCTGGGCGATCGCCGTGTAAGAATTTGAAAGTTCTTGTTCTGCGCGCTTTGCAACACTCGTATTCCCAAACATATCGCGGCTCACACACTCACATTGGACAAGGCTTCGCTGGAGGTTGTGTTAGTGTCTCCATGGGTAGTGTTATGAGCCTAGTGATAGTTTGACAAGGCTTTGGTGGAGGTTGTTGTGTTAGTGTTTCCATGGGTAGTGTTATGAGCCTAGTGATAGTTTGACAAGGCTTTGGTAGAGGTTGTTGTGTTAGTGTTTCCATGGGTAGTGTTATGAGCCTAGTGATAGTTTGACAAGGCTTTGGTAGAGGTTGTTGTGTTAGTGTTTCCATGGGTAGTGTTATGAGCCTAGTGATAGTTTGACAAGGCTTTGGTGGAGGTTGTTGTGTTAGTGTTTCCATGGGTAGTGTTATGAGCCTGGTGATAGTTTGACAAGGCTTTGGTGGAGGTTGTTGTGTTAGTGTTTCCATGGGTAGTGTTATGAGCCTGGTGATAGTTTGACAAGGCTTTGGTAGAGGTTGTTGTGTTAGTGTTTCCATGGGTAGTGTTATGAGCCTGGTGTTAGTTTGACAAGGCTTTGGTAGAGGTTGTTGTGTTAGTGTTTCCATGGGTAGTGTTATGAGCCTAGTGATAGTTTGACAAGGCTTTGGTAGAGGTTGTTGTGTTAGTGTTTCCATGGGTAGTGTTATGAGCCTGGTGATAGTTTGACAAGGCTTTGGTAGAGGTTGTTGTGTTAGTGTTTCCATGGGTAGTGTTATGAGCCTAGTGATAGTTTGACAAGGCTTTGGTAGAGGTTGTTGTGATAGTGTTTCCATGGGTAGTGTTATGAGCCTAGTGATAGTTTGACAAGGCTTTGGTAGAGGTTGTTGTGTTAGTGTTTCCATGGGTAGTGTTATGAGCCTGGTGGTAGTTTGACAAGGCTTTGGTAGAGGTTGTTGTGTTAGTGTTTCCATGGAGAAAAAGAAAAAAAGGAAGGAAGGAAAAGAGGAAGAAAAATATGTAAATGGACAAAATAAATTTAAAAAGAAAGAAAGAAAGGGAAAAAGAAATGCAAATGAAAGAAAGAGAAAGAATGAAAGCAAGCAAGAGAGAGAGAGAGAGAGAGAGAGAGAGAGAGAGAGAGAGAGAGAGAGAGAGAGAGAGAGAGAGAGAGAGAGAGAGAGAGAGAGAGAGA
>NC_066519.1:2271741-2294241 GCF_024679095.1 Eriocheir sinensis
AACTCCTGCCGATATCCGTAAAGCATCGCGTCGCTTGGATTGTTTTACCAGAGGAGGAGGAGGAAGAGGAGAAGTTGGAGGAGGAGGAGGAAACATGGAGTAGCAGGCAGCAGAAAGCCTGTTGGCTCATTACTAGGCTGCCTGCGTTCAGTGATTTAATCAATCCGTTTGCCATAGGAGTGGCTTGCAGGGAAGGATTAAAGCACTTGTGTATCTACTCTTGGGAACGTTCAGTTCACTCCCGATGCAGCAAAGTGGCGATCAATGCGTTTCTTGAAGGAGTTGATGGTCTCTGCGCTAACCACTTCTGCAGGAAGGCTGTTCCAGTGGCGAACAACTCTATTCGAGAAATAACTCCTGCCGATGTCGGTCTTGCATCGCTTTGCTTGAATTGTTTTTCCGTTGTTTCTTGTTCTCAGGTTGGTTTGTAGCGTGAAGAGTTTGGAGTGAGAGGAAGAGGAGGAGGAGGAGGACGGCAGCTACTACTGCTACTGCTACTACTACTATTACTTCTACTTCTACTACTACTACTACTACTACTACTACTAGAATGAATGAATGACAGTGTGTTAGTGCGTGCGTGAATGCATACTCTCTCTTCCCCTCTTCTCCCTCCCTCGTTACCTTCCCTCCCTCTTTTCTCTCCATGTCTCCTCTCTCTTTCTCTCCTTCCCTCCTTTTTCTCCCCCCCCTCTCTTTTCCCTTCAGTTCTTTTCTTTTAATTCTCTCTCTCTCTCTCTCTCTCTCTCTCTCTCTCTCTCTCTCTCTCTCTCTCTCTCTCTCTCTCTCTCTCTCTCTCTCTCTCTCTCTCTCTCTCTCTCTCTCTCTCTCTCTCTCTCTCTCTCTCTCTCTCTCTCTCTCTCGTAACATTGAACCCTCCAGTACCTCTATTACCAAGCTTCAAGATAATCTAAGAGTCCTTAGTTTCAATGCGCATAGCCTAAGAAACAAATTTGATGAACTGCGATGTCTTGCTCTGACAGAAAACTTTGACGTAATTGCTATAACCGAAACATTTATCGACACCACTAATATTGATTTAAGTTCCGAATACAACATAGATTTTTTTTTTTTTTTACGTCGCTGCCTGTTGCGCCGGTAGGCATCTTCCTGGTGGGTCCTGATGGTCGGCCCAAGGCTTCTTCCAGGTGGGGCCTGATGGTCGGCCCAAGGCTTCTTCCAGGTGGGGCCTGATGGTCGGCCCAGCCCGTTCTGGCGCAGGCGAGTGTTTATAGTGGCGCCATCTTGCATTGGCTCATGCTGCCCCCCGGAACTCGTTCTTGATTCGCTTGGACGGCTTCCTCTAGAGTCCGGGTTGATGGGTGGTCTTCAGGACAGCATGTGGGTAGTTTTAAGCCACTCGGCGGTGACTGAAAAATCCGAGTGGTAGCGTGGGGATTCGAACCCGCGTCGTCCATCACGCGGTGAATGTGAGCCCAGTACTCTACCAATTCGGCCACCGCCTACCCTATCTGTAGATGGCTACAGATTCTTCAACAATGATCGTGTAAACCGTAGAGGGGGTGGTGTCGCCCTTTTTGTCAAAAGCTACTTGCAACCTACTGACAAAACACCAAGAAACAGTAACGTTGAACATTTGTGCGTGCGAGTAAACATTGCAAAAGTCAATTCAAATATATCTGTCACTTACAGGCCTCCGGGCAATCACTTGATGGCGATCTTGAAATGTACAGCGTCTTAAGGCAGTCACTTAATAACAGCAACTCACTGATACTAGGAGACTTTAACCTCCCCCATATCGACTGGGCGACACTGTCGGGTACAGAAGGTGAGTCCCATAGAATGATCGAATTTCTAGAGGAAAATTATCTAAGCCAAATGGTTTCTGAACCAACTCGACAAAATAACATACTTGACCTTGTTATAGCGACCCAAGATAACCTAATCAGTAATGTCACGGTAGGAGAACACCTCGGTTCCTGCGACCATAAACTAGTGCGCGTTGACATTAGAGCTCAAACATCGGTGACTGAAAATAAAGTTAAGGTGCCCAATTTCAAAAGAGCCAACTTCGTAGAAATCCGACGAAAACTAATAGATATGCAACTATCAGATGACGGCAATGCAGAGGACGCCTGGCTAAACTTTAAAAATCACTTACTCACTCAGCAGGACACATTTGTCCCCTTGTGCGAGAAGCGAATTAACACTAATAAAAGTCCACCTTGGTTTAATAGCGAAATTAAACACTCAGTCAAGGAGAGAAAATTGTCTTACAGGTTAAAGAAAGACCAAAGCACGCCCGAAAACATTAGACTTTACAATGATGCCAGGCGACGAGTAAAAAGATTAGTGCATCAGGCAAAGCGTAGATATGAAGAAAATATTGCAGCCAACTGTAAAAATAATCCGAAATCCTTCTTCAGTTACATAAACAACAGAAAGGCGATCAGAAGTGGAATTGGACCTTTAACAAACAGCGACGGTGCACTAGTGACTGACAGCCAACACGTTGCAAACCTCTTAAACAATTACTTTTCCTCGGTGTTGAATAATAACAGTCCTCCCACCACCACCACCAACACCAGTACTAATGTAAATCCCGGGCATGCATTGTCTAACTTTGAAATAAAACCCGATGAAGTCCTTAGAGCCCTCAAATCACTTAAAACAAATAAAAGTCCTGGACCTGATAAAGTATATCCAACTCTGCTGAAAGAAACAAAGAGCGAAATACTCTCCTCCCTCACAACCGTATTCAATATGTCCTTGCGACAAGGCATTGTCCCTTCAGATTGGAAAAAGGCTAACGTGACACCGATTTTTAAGAAAGGAGACAAAAAAGTACCAGGTAATTACAGGCCCATTAGTCTAACTTCGGTTGTAGGTAAGCTACTTGAGGGCATAATTAGAGACAAAATTGTGAGTTACCTTGAAAGCCTCTCATTAATTGGGGACTCACAACATGGCTTCCGAAACAAAAGATCCTGCCTATCAAATCTATTAACCTTTTATAACGACCTCTTCACTGTTTATGACGTAACCAAATCACTGGACGTAGTCTATCTTGATTTCCAGAAAGCGTTTGATAAAGTCCCGCATCATAAATTACTTTACAAATTAAAGCAAATAGGTATTGACGGTCAGGTAAACCAATGGATCGCGAATTGGTTGAGCAACAGACAACAAAGAGTAGTGATTGACGGATTTAACTCAGAGTGGGCGCCGGTCACTAGTGGCGTCCCTCAGGGCTCGGTTCTTGGCCCAGTGCTCTTCATTATTTACATCAACGACGTGGATGTTGGACTCAATAACCGCATTAGTAAATTTGCAGACGACACAAAGATTGGTAACTCGGTTCTCACTGACGAAGACAGGCAAAGCCTCCAAGAGGATTTGCACAAAATTTCAGCTTGGTCGGATAGATGGGAGATGCCCTTTAACGTAGACAAGTGCCAGGTCCTTCAAGTTGGAACGAGGAATAATAAGTTTGATTACGAAATGCGCGGCGTTAAACTCAAAAGCGTTCAATGCGTCAAGGACTTGGGGGTCAAAATCGCGTCAAACCTCAAATTCTCACAGCAATGCATCGATGCAGCAAATAAAGCGAACAGAATGTTGGGCTTCATTAAAAGAAACTTTTTATTTAAGAATAAAGATGTAATACTCCCGCTCTACAACAGGTTAGTCAGACCCCACTTGGAATATGCGGTACAGTTTTGGTCTCCCCACCATGCAAAGGATATTGCTAAATTAGAAGGTGTTCAGCGTCGGGCAACGAAAATGATCCCTTCCTTGCGCAACAAATCCTACGAAGAAAGGCTTTCTACCCTTAACATGTTCTCTCTTGAGAAACGTCGCCTCCGAGGAAAACTGATCGAATGTTTTAAAATACTTAATGGTTTCACGAATGTAGACAGATCAACATTGTTTATGATCGATGACACTTTGCGCACGAGGAACAATGGCGTAAAACTCAGATGTAGACAAGTAAATTCAGACTGCACCAAATTTTTCTTCACCAACGTTGTAGTGCGAGAATGGAATAAGCTTCCATCATCAGTGGTCCAGTGTAACACGATTGACTCCTTCAAAAATAAGCTCGACCGTCACTTCCTTCAACTTAATATCAACTAGAGTAGAAATGCAACGTTTTGGAGTCTTCTGATTAATGTAAAATCACTTAGGTTTAAGGACAGACCACCAAGTCTGGACCATGGGGTCTGTGTGGTCTGATTTTCTATGTATATCTATGTATATCTCTCTCTCTCTCTCTCTCTCTCTCTCTCTCTCTCTCTCTCTCTCTCTCTCTCTCTCTCTCTCTCTCTCTCTCTCTCTCTCTCTCTCTCTCTCTCTCTCTCTCTCTCTCTCTCTCTCTCTCACACACACACACACACACACACACACACACACACACACACACACACACACACACACACACACACAAGCGTTCAATGCGTTAAGGACTTAGGGGTCAAAATCGCGTCCAACCTCAAATTCTCACAGCAATGCATCGATGCAGCAAATAAAGCGAACAGGATGTTGGGCTTCATTAAAAGAAACTTTTTATTCAAGAATAAAGATGTAATACTTCCGCTCTACAATAGTTTAGTCAGACCCCACTTGGAATATGCGGTACAGTTTTGGCCTCCCCACCATGCAAAGGATATTGCTAAATTAGAAGGTGTTCAGCGTCGGGCAACAAAAATGATCTCTTCCTTGCGCAACAAATCCTACGAAGAAAGGCTTTCCACCCTTAACATTTTCTCTCTTGAGAAACGTCGCCTCTGAGGAAAACTGATCGAATGATTTAAAATACTTAATGGTTTCACGAATGTAGACAGATCAACATTGTTTATGATCGATGACACTTTGCGTATGAGGAACAATGGCGTAAAACTCAAATGTAGACAAGTAAATTCAGACTGCACCAAATTTTTCTTCACCAACGTTGTAGTGCGAGAATGGAATAAGCTTCCACCATCAGTGGTCCAGTGTAACACGATTGACTCCTTTAAAAACAAGCTCGACTGTCACTTCCTTCAACTTAATATCAACTAGAGGTGAAATGCAACGTTTTGGAGCCATCTGATTAATGTAGAATCACTTGGGTTTAAGGACAGACCACCTAGTCCGGATCATGGGGTCTGTGTGGTCTGATTTTCTATGTAAATCTCTCTCTCTCTCTCTCTCTCTCTCTCTCTCTCTCTCTCTCTCTCTCTCTCTCTCTCTCTCTCTCTCTCTCTCTCTCTCTCTCTCTCTCTCTCTCTCTCTCTCTCTCTCTCTCTCTCTCTCTCTCTCTCTCTCTCTCTCTCTCTCTCTCTCTCTCTCTCTCTCTCTCTCTCTCTCTCTCTCTCTCTCTCTCTCTCTCATCATTTCCCTCCTTCTCCTCCCTTCCCTTCTCCCCACCTTCATTTTCTCCTCCTTTTCCTTCTCTCCTTCGCCCATTTCGTCTTCCTTCTTTCCTTCCTTCCTATTTCTTTCTCACTCGGCTCCGTGGAGCAGTGGTTAGTGTGCCTAGCTACGAATCCGCTGGCCCAGGGTCGAGTCCCGGCCGTGTCAGTCTTTGCATTGCCTACCCAGCCGTTCTTCCTCCCTTTCAGGCTGTTGATGAAAGGGTAATATTGGGTTAGTACTTACTGTAGGCTTATTTTTTTTCTTTTTCGTTTTTTTCTTCTTTTTTGCTCTTTTTTTTCTCCTCCTCCTTCTCCTCCTCCAGAAACAGTAACCACACGTACAGCATGCATGGGAAACCACTGCAGGTCGTGCAGGAGGAATCGGGCCTTGGAGTCACCATCAGCAGTGACCTGAAACCTGCAGAGTACTGTAAAAAAGCTTGTAATAACATGCTCGGGCTCATATCGAGGAGCTTCGGGTATAAGACGCCGGAGGCAATGTTGTGCTTGTATAACGCGATGGTAAGACCTCACCTTGAGTATGCGGTACAGTATTGGACGCGTAGCTACAGGAAGGATAGAATTATTAGAGCGAGTTCAGCGACGCGCTACGAAAATGATTCCGTATGAAGAACGACTCAAGCGACTCAACTTCTTTAAGCTGGAAAAGAGACGGTTACCAGGAGATATGGTACAGGTCTTCAAGTACCTGAAGAAGTTCAGTAACGTCGACCACTCCAAGTTTTTTGAGCTACAGACTAACTTAAGAACTAGAAACAACGGCCTACATATTGAAGCTGGGCGATGTAACACAGACATTGGCAGGAGTTTCTTTTCAAACCGAGTCATCCGCCACAGGAACAATCTTCCCTCAGAAGTATAGTAAGTGCAAATGCCATCAACTCCTTTAAAGATCGAATCGACCGTCATTTCATTGCGACAGGAGTAAATTGAGTACCGAAGTGCTTTCATCTGCTCTGCGGCGCCAAGCGGCTGTCGAGCAGATTGAATCACCAGAGCGGCCAACCTTGTAATGAGCCATAAGTTTTCTGTTGTCTGCATTTCCATGTTTCCATGTTTCCTTCTCCTTCTGTGAGAAACGGAGATGAGCACCGAGGCCACGCGCAGCTACAGGGTACGCCTAAAGTGACCAGTCCCGTTTTTTTTACGTGTGTCCCGCTTATTTAGGTGTCCCAAAACGTCCCGCTTGACATACGTCCGTCCCGCCTTTATTTTACTTGGTATTGACACGTCCCACTTTATTCGTGAACTCGTGGTGATTATACAGCCTTGCCTCCCTCTGTGCCGCCGTGCAGCTCCGTGTGGGTGCCTTGCGGGGCTGCCCTTGCCTTGATACAGCCGTGGAGGCCGACCCAACGCACAGTGCTGTTAGATTTGTGTCACTGGTGTGAGGTGTGTGTGTGTGTGTGTGTGTGTGTGTGTGTGTGTGTGCGAGTGTGTGTGTGTGTGTGTGTGTGTGTGTGTGTGTGTGTGTGTGTGTGTGTGTGTGTGTGTGCATGTGTGTGTGTGTGTGTGTGTGTGTGTGTGTGTGTGTGTGTGTGTGTGTGTGTGTGTGTGTGTGTGTGTGTGTGTGTGTGTGTGTGTGTGTGTGTGTGTGTGTGTGTGTGTGTGTGTGTGTGTGTGTGTGTGTGTGTGTGTGTGTGTGTTCTTACCTAATTGTTCTTACCTAATTGTTCTTACCTAATTGTATTCTGACAGGCTTGATCAGGGTCGTATTGTCTCGATTTTTAAAGCATTTTATCTTATAGTTCTTTAAACCTGTGAATGTTGTTGACACACACACACACACACACACACGTTCATCTGGTAATGCATTCCTCTGATCGACGGTTCGATTTGGAAAGCTGTATTTCCTTGCAGCATTATCACTCACCTCTTTGTGTGTGTGTGTGTGTGTGTGTGTGTGTGTGTGTGTGTGTGTGTGTGTGTGTGTGTGTGAAAATTTCCTCCTTCTCCACCTCCCCCTTCTTCTACTACTACTACTACTACTACTACTACTACTACTACTACTACTACTACTACTACTACTACTACTACTACTACTACTCCTACTACTACTCCTACTACTACTACTACAACTACTACTACTGTTACTACTGCTACTACTACTACTAATAATAATAATAATGGAGGGGTGCGTACAGATTGGTGACCATAGCGGAGTGTTTCGTACGGATTGGTGCGGGGCCGTGGGTGTGCCTGGCCTGGTTCCCGTGTGTCTGTACTGTACTGGAGGGGTGCGTACAGATTGGTGACCATAGCGGAGTGTTTCGTACGGATTGGTGCGGGGCCGTGGGAGCATCTGGCCTGGTTCCCGCGTGCCTGCCGGGCCTGGGTCCAGTAGGCTACATGTACTGGCACTGTTCCTCGCACTTCAGCACACAGTATCATGTACTTGTACTTGTACTCGGGGTAAAAATTTCCGTAGTGTTCGCACTTGTCCTTGTGCTCAGACCCCAAGTACTCAACAGTTTTACGAGTCCTTTCGAGTACAAGAAGAAAATGCCTTGATGTTAATAAAAGTCACACCGGCAGACGGTGGAGGGATAGCTGCTTCTACCAAACAGTTTCGGTGGACGCTGCCGCCGCGGTGTGGAGGAGGAGTGGACTGTCTCCAGGAGCGTGCTTACGTGTGTCTGGTGTGGTGCTGGACCACCTGCTTAGGTGCAGGTGAGGTGAGGTCAGGGTGAGGGATGAACAAAAGCGTGTCCTAGGCTCGGGCCTTGGGGGGCAGGCAGCCTCTGCCCTGGGGTGGTGTCCCTGTGGTCAGGTCAGGTGCCTCAGGACAGTGAGGGCTTGGCAGTTTGCCATTTGTCAAAAGAAGGAAAGCAAAAAAAAATCTTACGGTTAAATCAGTAAAAAGTAACTGTACTTGAATTCGAGTACATTACAAAAGTACTAACACTTGCCCTCGCGTTCAGCCGTTAAACTGAGTACTTGTATGTACTTGTACTTGTGCTCGTACTTTGATTCGAGTACATTACAAAAGTGCTAATACTTGGACTTGAGTTCAGCCGTTAACTGAGTACTTGTACTTGTACTTGTGCCTGTGCTTGGATTAGTGGTGTCGTCATGTAATGGCACTCTCACTCGAGTGAAAAAAATGTAGGTACTTGAACCCAAGCCTGGTGTCCGTACTGTACTGGAGGGGTGCGTACAGATGGGTGACTATATCGGAGTGTTGCGTACGGATTGGTGCCGGGGCCGTGGGTGTGTCTGGCCCGGTGGCCCCGTCACGCCCCGCCTTGGTTCCTGGTCGTTCCGCCGCGCTGGGCAAAATTTCTCTCGCCGAGCTGTTTCTTATTTTTGTTTCCTCCATCCGGCCGCGGCAGGGAGGGAGGGAGGGAGGGAGGAAGGAGGGGAGATGAAGAAGTTAAAGTAGGGGGAAGGAAGGGAGGGTGAAGGAGTGGGAGGGAGAGGAAGAAGAGGAAGGAGAGAGGGAGGGAGGGAGGGAGGGAGAGGGAGGAGGGAGAGGGAGGGGGAGGGAGAGGAAGGAGGGATGGTAGATGAAGGAAGGGAAGGAGGGGGAGGGAGAAGAAGAAGAGGGAGAGGGAGGGGGAGGGAGAGGAAGGAGGGATGGTAGATGAAGGACGGGAAGGAGGGGGAGGGAGAAGAAGGAGGGGAGGAGGAGGAAGAGAGAGACGGATTTGATTGGCGATTAAAATAATGAAATCATCCACTTGTGACATTTCGCACGGACTGTTTTAACGCGCTGGTGTGAAGCGGAGGGTGGAAGGTGACGGTTTGCCGTGACGATCCGAAGAGGAAGTCCGTGACAAAAACAATTCAGCGTTTAGTGGCTGCTTCACTGGCCAGTACAGCAAGTTTGTGGGCTCCCATAGCATAGCGTTTGGCGTGGATTCAAAGTGGGGGAATTTTAAGAAACCACTCAGGGATTCTCTCTAGTATTCCGAATAATGAGTAGGGAAAACTGATCATTGTGGAGAATTTAGTCCCGCTTCGGCGCTGACAATGACTCTGTGTTGCACTGTTGAGCTGGGCCTTTGTCATGACGGACTGTGCTCGAAAGTCGGACAGTCTAAGGTCGGTTTTGTTATATTGTTTCCACGTGAGACTGGCCGATGGGGTAGTGGTGGTGGTGGCGGCCCCGCTCCCCACCCACACCCTGCCACACACTCTCGACACCTCTCGCTTCCTCTCATATGTCAGCTATTTACTACCTTTTGATGAATTTAATTAAATAGCTGGATTATCCAAAAAGGTCACTTAGTGTTCAGATTGTTTCGTTTGTAGGATGATAACAGAGATTTTGTATACATACCAGGACACTTGACAACGTTGTATTCCAGGACACTTGACAACGTTGGAATACAACGTTGTCAAGTGTCCTGGAATACAACGTTGTCAAGTGTCCTGGAATACAACGTTGTCAATTGTCCTGGAATACAACGTTGTCAAGTGTCCTGGAATACAACGTTGTCAAGTGTCCTGGAATACAACGTTGTCAAGTGTCCTGGAATACAACGTTGTCAAGTGTCCTGGAATACATCGTTGTCAAGTGTCCTGGAATACAACGTTGTCAAGTGTCCTGGAATACATCGTTGTCAAGTGTCCTGGAATACAACGTTGTCAAGTGTCCTGGAATACAACGTTGTCAAGTGTCCTGGAATACAACGTTGTCAAGTGTCCTGGAATACAACGTTGTCAAGTGTCCTGGAATACAACGTTGTCAAGTGTCCTGGAATACATCGTTGTCAAGTGTCCTGGAATACAACGTTGTCAAGTGTCCTGGAATACAACGTTGTCAAGTGTCCTGGAATACAACGTTGTCAAGTGTCCTGGAATACAACGTTGTCAAGTGTCCTGGAATACAACGTTGTCAAGTGTCCTGGAATACAACGTTGTCAAGTGTCCTGGAATACAACGTTATCAAGTGTCCTGGAATACAACGTTGTCAAGTGTCCTGGAATACAACGTTGTCAAGTGTCCTGGAATACAACGTTATCAAGTGTCCTGGAATACAACGTTGTCAAGTGTCCTGGAATACAGCGTTGTCAAGTGTCCTGGAATACAATGTTGTCAAGTGTCCTGGAATACAACGTTGTCAAGTGTCCTGGAATACAGCGTTGTCAAGTGTCCTGGAATACAACGTTATCAAGTGTCCTGGAATACAACGTTGTCAAGTGTCCTGGAATACAGCGTTGTCAAGTGTCCTGGAATACAATGTTGTCAAGTGTCCTGGAATACAACGTTGTCAAGTGTCCTGGAATACAGCGTTGTCAAGTGTCCTGGAATACAGCGTTGTCAAGTGTCCTGGAATACAATGTTGTCAAGTGTCCTGGAATACAACGTTGTCAAGTGTCCTGGAATACAACGTTGTCAAGTGTCCTGGAATACAACGTTGTCAAGTGTCCTGGAATACAACGTTGTCAAGTGTCCTGGAATACAACGTTGTCAAGTGTCCTGGAATACAACGTTGTCAAGTGTCCTGGAATACAACGTTGTCAAGTGTCCTGGAATACAACGTTGTCAAGTGTCGTGGAATACAACGTTGTCAAGTGTCCTGGAATACAACGTTGTCAAGTGTCCTGGAATACAACGTTGTCAAGTGTCCTGGAATACAGCGTTGTCAAGTGTCCTGGAATACAACGTTGTCAAGTGTCGTGGAATACAACGTTGTCAAGTGTCCTGGAATACAACGTTGTCAAGTGTCCTGGAATACAACGTTGTCAAGTGTCCTGGAATACAACGGTGTCAAGTGTCGTAGTATGTATACAAAATCTCTGTTATCATCCTACAAACGAAACAATTTGAACACTAAGTGACCTTTTTGGATAATCCAGCTATTTAATTAAGTTCATCAAAAGTTAGTAAATAGCCGACATATGAGAGGAAGCGAGAGGTGTCGAGAGTGTGTGGCAGGGTGTGGGTGGGGAGCGGGGCCGCCACCACCACCACTACCCCATCGGCCAGTTTCACATGGAAACACTATACTGTAGACGCTTTCGGCTCCCATTCCGACTGTTTGTCCTTTGCCGGAGCAGCGTCTGGCGGGCTTTTTGTTGATGTATTTGTTTTTTTCCCCTGAGCTTCCTCCCTTGCCGGAAAAAAAAAAGATATTCCAAGGGCCAAAAATGAGATCAATCGGGTCTCATTAGTGTTCTTTTAGGTTCGTGGTACAGAAGAAGGGTCACACTACCACCAGGGTCATAAAACTACTCCTGGAAATGCCCCAAACTCCTACGAAATCCTTGTCAAATGTGTGTTTCTTAGATTCATGGTACATTAAAAGGGTCAAACTACCACTCGGGTCATTAAACTATCCCTGGAAATGCCTAAAACTTCTATGAATGCCTTGTCAGACGTGTGTTTCATAGGTTTATGGTATAGAAGAAGGGTCAAACTACCACCAGGGTCATAAAACTACCCCTGGAAATGCCCAAAACTCCTACCAACGCCTTGCCAAATATGTGTGCTGGAGCCCCGCACGTTTGGCTTTCATAGGAGTTTTTGGCATTTCCAGCTATGACAAATAACCTTCTGTACTGTAAACCTAAAACACATTCTTTCAGTGACCTTCTTGAATACCGAAAACCCACACATTATTTCAAAACACTAGGAAACTCAGGGGATTCAGAATGAAATGTAGATATAAATGTTTTGAAAAAGCACCACACATTTGACAAGGCTTTCATAGGAGTTTTTGGCATTTCCAGCGGTAGTTTTATGACCCTGGTGGTAGTGTGACCCTTCTGTACCATGAACCTAAGAAACACACATTTGACAAGGCTTTCATAGGAGGTTTCGGCATTTCCAGCGGTAGTTTTATGACCCTGGTGGTAGAGTGACCCTTCCTCTGTACCGTGAACCTAAGAAGCACACATTTGACAAGGCTTTCATAGGAGTTTTCGGCATTTCCAGCGGTAGTTTTATGACCCTGGTGGTAGTGTGACCCTTCCTCTGTACCGTGAACCTAAGAAGCACACATTTGACAAGGCTTTCATAGGAGTTTTCGGCATTTCCAGCGGTAGTTTTATGACCCTGGTGGTAGTGTGACCCTTCTTCTGCACACCATGACCCTAAAACATCATTCATTAGAACCCGGCTGATCTCCTTTTCGGCCTTCAGATCTCGGGCCCGTAGCTGCTCATAACCGTCTCTGCGTCTCAGTTTCCCTATTGTAAAAAAAAGTCTCGTAGAAGTTGTTGGGATTTCCATGGACTGTTTTGCGATAATAATGATAGTTTTACACGACATAAAACTACGCTCATAAAACTACTCCTGGAAATGGTCAACACTCCTACGAAAGCCTTGCCAAATGTGTGTTTCTTAGGTTCACGGTACAGAGGAAGGGTCACACTACCACCAGGGTCATAAAACTACCCCTGGAAATGCTCAACACTCCTATGAAAGCCTTGGGAAATGTGTTTCTTAGGTTCATGGTACAGAGGAAGGGTCACACTACCACCAGGGTCATACAACTACCCCTGTAAATGCTCAACACTCCTACGAAAGCCTTGTCAAATGTGTGTTTCGTAGGTTCATGGTACAGAAGAAGGGTCACACTACCACCAGGCTCATAAAACTACTCCTGGAAATGCCTACAACTCCTACGAAAGCCTTGCCAAATGTGTGTTTCTTAGGTTCACGGTACAGAGGAAGGGTCACACTACCACCAGGGTCATAAAACTACCCCTGGAAATGCTCAACACTCCTATGAAAGCCTTGGCAAATGTGTGTTTCTTAGGTTCATGGTACAGAGGAAGGGTCACACTACCACCAGGGTCATCAAACTACCCCTGGAAATGCTCAACACTCCTATGAAAGCCTTGGCAAATGTGTGTTTCTTAGGTTCACGGTAAAGAGGAAGGGTCACACTACCACCATGGTCATAAAACTACCCCTGGAAATGCCTACAGCTCCTATGAAAGCCTTGCCAAATGTGTGTTTCTTAGGTTCACGGTAAAGAGGAAGGGTCACACTACAACCAGGCTCATAAAACTACCCCTGGAAATGCCTACAGCTCCTACGAAAGCCTTGGCAAATGTGTGTTTCTTAGGTTCACGGTACAGAGGAAGGGTCACACTATCACCAGGGTCATAAAACTACCCCTGGAAATGCTCAACACTCCTATGAAAGCCTTGGGAAATGTGTTTCTTAGGTTCATGGTACAGAGGAAGGGTCACACTACCACCAGGGTCATAAAACAACCCCTGGAAATGCTCAACACTCCTATGAAAGCCTTGGCAAATGTGTGTTTCTTAGGTTCACGGTACAGAGGAAGGGTCACACTACCACCAGGCTCATAAAACTACCCCTGGAAATGCCTACAACTCCTACGAAAGCCTTGCGAAATGTGTGTTTCTTAGGTTCATCGTACAGAGGAAGGGTCACACTACCACCAGGCTTATAAAACTACCCCTGGAAATGCCTACAGCTCCTACGAAAGCCTTGCCGAATGTATGTTTCTTAGGTTCATGGTACAGAGGAAGGATCACACTACCACCAGGCTTATAAAACTACCCCTGGAAATGCCAACAACTCCTATGAAAGCCTTGGGAAATGTATGTTTCTTAGGTTCATCGTACAGAGGAAGGATCACACTACCACCAGGCTTATAAAACTACCCCTGGAAATGCCAACAACTCCTACGAAAGCCTTGCCAAATGTGTGTTTCTTAGGTTCACGATACAGACGAAGGGTCACACTACCACCAGGCTTATAAAACTACCCCTGGAAATGCCTACAACTCCTACGAAAGCCTTGCCAAATGTGTGTTTCTTAGGTTCACGGTACAGAGGAAGGGTCACACTACCACCAGGCTCATAAAACTACCCCTGGAAATGCCTACAACTCCTACGAAAGCCTTGCCGAATGTATGTTTCTTAGGTTCACGGTACAGAGGAAGGGTCACACTACCACCAGGCTCATAAAACTACCCCTGGAAATGCCTACAACTCCTACGAAAGCCTTGCCGAATGTATGTTTCTTAGGTTAACGGTACAGAGGAAGGGTCACACTACCACCAGGCTTATAAAACTACCCCTGGAAATGCCAACAACTCCTACGAAAGCCTTGCCAAATGTGTGTTTCTTAGGTTCACGGTACAGAGGAAGGGTCACACTACCACCAGGCTTATAAAACTACCCCTGGAAATGCCAACAACTCCTATGAAAGCCTTGGGAAATGTGTGTTTCTTAGGTTCATCGTACAGAGGAAGGGTCACACTACCACCAGGCTTATAAAACTACCCCTGGAAATGCCAACAGCTCCTATGAAATCCTTGGGAACCTCGTCGTTAATATGTAGTGAAAAGTTCTGATCCTACCTCTCCACCTGGTCCTCCGTCTGGTGTTAGTGTGCTCCATCCTGCCCCGGCAAAGGTTCTAATTCCACCTCTCCACCTGGTCCTCCGTCTGGTGTTAGTGTGCTCCATCCTGCCCCGGCAAAGGTTCTAATTCCACCTCTCCACCTGGTCCTCTGTCTGGTGTTAGTGTGCTCCATTCTGTTCTAGCAAAGGTTCTAATTCCACCTCTCCACCTGGTTCTCTGTCTGGTGTTAGAGTGCTCCAAACTGCCCCGGCAAAGGTTCTAATTCCACCTCTCCACCTGGTCCTCTGTCTGGTGTTAGTGTGCTCCATCCTGCCCCGGCAAAGGTTCTAATTCCACCTCTCCACCTGGTCCTCTGTCTGGTGTTAGTGTGCTCCATCCTGCCCCGGCAAAGGTTCTAATTCCACCTCTCCACCTGGTCCTCTGTCTGGTGTTAGTGTGCTCCATTCTGTTCTAGCAAAGGTTCTAATTCCACCTCTCCATCTGGTCCTCTTTCTGGCCTAACTTTTACAATTCCTAGGTTGTCTTTCTCTCACTTAAGTTATTCTTGTGTTATAAAATTACAAGCATGATATAACACACGCTCTTTTCTAATTCGTAAACGTTATTATAAGAACATTCACCTTTTTCTGCTACTTGTATCTAATCTATGGTCTACGCTTACTACTACTACTACTACTACTACTACTACTACTGCTGCTGCTGCTGCTGCCACTACTACTACTACTTCCCACGCGCAGCCACTGAGCCGAAAAAAAGAGTTAACGAGTTTGAAGCCGTTTTGTCTGTCAGGGCTGCCACCCCTCCCGACGACTCCCTCCCTCCCTCCCGGTGCCCTCCTCCTCCTCCTCCTCCTCCTCCTCCTTCTCCTTCTGCTTTTCCTGTTCCTCCTCCTTCTCATCCTCCTATTATTACTACTACCACTATTATTACTACTATTACTACTAGCCCTACTACTACTACTACTACTACTACTACTACTACTACCACTACTACTACTACTACTACTACTACTACTACTACTACTACTACTACTACTACTACTACTACTACTACTACTACTACTACTACTACTACTACTACTACTACTACTACTACTACTACTACTACTACTACTACTACTATTACTACTACTACTACTACTACTACTACTACTACTACTACTACTACTACTACTACTACTACTACTACTACTACTACTACTACTACTACTACTACTACTACTACTTACCTCCTTTCCTCCACCTGCTACTCTTGCTCTACTATGAGTGTCCTGTCTTCTTCTTCTTCTTCCTCCTCTTCCTCCTCCTCCTCCTCCTCCTCTTCCTCCTCCTCCTCCACGCTCCACTGCCTCCTTGCTAGTCATCCAAGCCTTAGGTTGTCTCGTCTTCCTCTTCCTCCTCCTCCTCCTCCTCCTCCTCCTCCTCCTCCTTCTCCTCCTCCTCTTATCTCTCCCGATGCTGCTGCTTTCCTTCTTGCAAGAGAGAGAGAGAGAGAGAGAGAGAGAGAGAGAGAGAGAGAGAGAGAGATATAGTGTGTGTGTGTGTGTGTGTGTGTGTGTGTGTGTGTGTGTGTGTGTGTGTGTGTGTAGTTTAGGATATGGTTGTCGCTTTCTTTGTCTGCTTTCATTTTTTTTTATTTCCTTCTGGTCGGAGTGGCGGCGCGCAGATTTAGGACACCAGGTTTCTCTCTCTCTCTCTCTCTCTCTCTCTCTCTCTCTCTCTCTCTCTCTCTCTCTCTCTCTCTCTCTCTCTCTCTCTCTCTCTCTCTCTCTCCCCCCTCGTAACATGGTATACGTATGCCATGAGACAAGCAACACAGTGTTTCTTAACGGCAGGGTTCAGCAAACATCCGGGCTGGAGCGAACACAAGCGTTGTGTATTGGGATACGAACACTTCAAATGCCAAAGAATACCAATGCGAATTCGAATGCACTGAAATGGTTTTAATTTGAATATAAATACGAATACTTCTTGATGGTATTCATTAATACATTCATGAACACTTTTCTCTGATAAATATCTTCTTCACCTAACTTGGTACAGCAGTGTTTTAAAGTTATGCAGCAGGTAAATGATCTCATGAACCCGTACCATACACGACCGTTACACGTCCGCCCAGGAGGCTGGACTTGTAAGGAACAACGGCTGGTATTTATGATGATGATAAATTTTGAAGTATTCGTTAGATTATTTGCCTAATACGAATACTTCTCCCTTGCATTCCAATACGAATGAGAATACTTTGATTTCTATCACTAATTGTTCGAATACGAATACACCCAAACACGGTACTCGAATACAAATACCGAATACGAATACTCCATCGCGGTTCGTAAGACATGCAGAGTGACTGGCTGAGGCAGGGAGACCTGTACTGCGTATAAGAACATAAGTATGTAAGGAGTCTGCAAGAGGCCGGTTGGCCTATACAAGGCAGCTCCTGTACTCTTAATCCCACCTTTCCTCGAGCCCGAGTCACACACTCACGACAACGACTCCCGGCCCTCTCCCGACTCAGACCACGCCTCCCACCGTCGGGCCGCACGCCGACAGTTTTGGACATTTTCAAAACAATCGGGGCCCTCCCCGATATCTGTCACCCGTCGCGAATAAGCTACGGCCGTCGGATGTCCATCTCAACGACGTCGTAACAACGTCGTTTCGACATCGGCTATGGTCGGCACTCAAGGGGATGGACTTACGATGGTCGTTACGCGACATTCCAAAACTGGCAGCGCTTGGTCTGATGTCGGGAGGGCGCCGGGAGTCACTGTCGTGAATGTGTGACTGGGGCTAGTCACCATCCTGGCTTTACCTAACCTCTTCTTGAATGTATCTATGGTATTGGCACTACAACATGGTTGCCAAGCCTGTTCCATTCGTCCACCACTCTATTGGTGAACCAGTTCTTGCCTATGTCTTTGCTGAATCTGAAAATGTCTAACTTTAAACCATTGCCACGCGTCCTACCTGGCTCTTTTATTACCAAAATCTTATTGTGTTGCGTGTGCCCCGTTAAAACTGTGTGCACGAGGGACTCACGCGAGGAAGTGGATTTGTAAAAGCAGCGTGTGTACCTCAAACACACACACACACGCACACACACGCACACACACACACGCGCGCGCGCACACACACACACACACACACACACACACACACACACACACACACACACACACACACACACACACACACGTCTGTACCAAATTCCTCGAGAGCTGAAAGTAAAACGATAGAAGAATGAATGAAGATTGGAAGAGTGAGGAAGACTGTAACGAAGAGGGAATGAGAGAAGAGACAGAGAAAGGCACAAAACTGAGGATGGGAGAAGAAAAAATGATACAAAAGATTAGATTTTTTTAAATTTTTTTTTTTTTTTTACGTCGTTGCCTGTTGCGCCGGTAGGCATCTTCCTGGTGGGGCCTGATGGTCGGCCCAAGGCTTCTTCCAGGTGGGGCCTGATGGTCGGCCCAGCCCGTTCTGGCGCAGGCGAGTGTTTATAGTGGCGCCATCTTGCATTGGCTCATGCTGCCCCCCGGAACTCGTTCTTGATTCGCTTGGACGGCTTCCTCTAGAGTCCGGGTTGATGGTGGTCTTCAGGACAGCGTGTGGGTAGTTTTAAGCCACTCGGCGGTGACTGAAAAATCCACGCGGTGAATGTGGGCCCAGTACGCTACCAGTTCGGCCACCGCCTATCCTAAAGATATACGGTAAAAGGCGATGGACAGAAGGTAGAAAAAGGTGTTAGTCTTGGGCAGGCCACATCATGCGTAGAACCTCTAACAAGTGAACCAGAGTAACAGAGTGCCGACCCGGGAACTGCAGAAGACAGGACTGAGAGAGCGAACCAGGCGGAGACGTGAAATTAGAACGTTAGAAAGATGATTTTTATTACGGCAAAGGAAGCAGCTCAAGGGCAATAAAACAAAATAAACAAAGAAATTATGAAAACTGCCAAAATAACAGAGTGCCAACCCGGGAACTGCAGAAGATAGGACTGAGAGAGCGAACCAGGCGGAGACGTGAAAGTAGAACGAAAGAAAGATGATTTTTATTACGCCAAAGGAAACAGCTCAAGGCAATAACACTAAATAAACAAAGAAGATTTAAACAACCTAAGTAACAGAGTGCCAACCCGGGAACTGCAGAAGACAGGACAGACAGAGAGCGTGAACCAGGCGGAGACATGACATTAAAACGAGATATAATTTTTATTACGCCAAAGGAAACAGCTCAAAGGCAATAACACTAAATAAACAAAGAAGACAAACAACCTAAGTAACAGAGTGCCAACCCGGGAACCTCAGAAGACGGGACGGGCCAGACAGAGAGAGAACCAGGCGGAGACGTGAAATTAGAACGATAGAAAGACGATTTTTATACGGTAAAGGAAACACCTCCAAGACAATAACACAAAGAAAAGACAAAAACAGCCAGAATTACAGAGTGCCAACCCGGGAACCTCAGAAGACAGGACGGGCCAGACAGAGCGAACCAGGCGGAGACGTGAAATTAGAACGATAGAAAGACGATTTTTATACGGTAAAGGAAACACCTCCAAGACAGTAACACAAAGAAAAGACAAAAACAGCCTAAGTAACAGAGTGCCATCCCGGGAACCTCAGAAGACAGGACGGGCCAGACAGAGAGAGAACCAGGCGGAGACGTGAAATTAGAACGATAGGAAGACGATTTTTATACGGTAAAGGAAACACCTCCAAGACAGTAACACAAAGAAAAGACAAAAACAGCCAAAATTACAGAGTGCCATCCCGGGAACCTCAGAAGACAGGACGGGCCAGACAATGAGAACTAGGCGGAGACGTGACATTAGAACGTTAGGAAGATGAGTTTAATTATGGCAAAGGAAACAACTCGAGGGCAATTTACGAAGAAAAGAAGAGAAAAAAAGCAGAAATTAGTTACCCCGGCAAAACAAATAGAGGGAGTAGCCATAAGAGAGGTCAATTTCTGATGGTGATAGAAAGAGATAGAAGACTAAAGAGAAATAAATAAGAAGAAAATAGATGTTAAGGATGGCGGGAAAGAGTTTAACGAAGAGGAGATAGAGAAAACGCAGAATGGAAGAGGAGGAAGAAGAGGAAGAAAAAAAAACCGAGAGAGAGAGAGAGAGAGAGAGAGAGATGACGGACCTTTTAACGAACGGAAGTAGAAGGGAAGAAAGAAATTATTAAGAAGCAATAGAAAGATAGACATTAAGATAGAGAGAAGATAGAAGATAGGGAGGGAGAATAGATAATAAGAGGTACAAGAGGAAATGGAAATAGAAGAATGATGGAAGGGATAGATAGATAGATAGATAGATTGGATTGTGTATGTCTCTCTCTCTCTCTCTCTCTCTCTCTCTCTCTCTCTCTCTCTCTCTCTCTCTCTCTCTCTCTCTCTCTCTCTCTCTCTCAGGTGGAAGTGAAAGAGGAACTGAATTTAAACGTGAATGAGCTATAAATAATGAAGAGGAGGAGGAGGAGGAGGAGGAGGAAGAGGAGGAGGAGGAGGAGGAGGAGGAGGAGGAGAGAAAGCCAAGAAAATCATTTAAGTCTAGACGTGAGTGCTTTTCTCTCTCTCTCTCTCTCTCTCTCTCTCTCTCTCTCTCTCTCTCTCTCTCTCTCTCTCTCTCTCTCTCTCTCTCTCTCTCTCTCTCTCTCTCTCTCTATCTATCTATCTATCTATTTATTTATTTCTCGCGTGCTCTAAGCTGTCAATGGTTTCTAGAGACCCAGCTGTTCTCTGTTCTCACACGCCTTCACGCTAACCCAGAAACCTTCACTTCTCTCGCTCTCCTGCGCCAGTGATCTAGAAACCAGCCGTTCTCTAGTCTGTCACTGGTATCAAGTTGAGTTTTTTTTCATTTTCTTTCTTTTTTTTATTTATTTCTTGGTTTCTTTTATGTGTTTGTGGTCTAGAGAACTTGTACGTCAGATCTGAAACCGCCAGCCGTTCTCTAGTTTGTCAGTGGTTTCAAGTTATTTTTTTCATTTTTTTTATATATCTCTTGGTTTCTTTCACGTGTTAGTGGTCTAGAGAACTTGTCGTACGTTAAATCTGAAACCGTCAGCCGTTCTCTAGTCTGTCACTGGTTTCAAGTTAATCTTTTTTTCATTTTCTTTCTTTTTTTAATTTATTTCTTGGTTTCTTTCACGTGTCAGTGGTCTAGAGAACTTGTCGTACGTTAAATCTGAAACCGCCAGCCGTTCTCTAGTCTGTCACTGGTTTCAAGTTAATCTTTTTTTCATTTTCTTTCTTTTTTATTTATTTCTTGGTTTCTTTCACGTGTTGGTGGTCTAGAGAACTTGTCGTACGTCAAATCTGAAATCGCCAGCCGTTCTCTAGTGTGTTTAGGATTTCAAGTTAATTTTTCTCCGTTATTTCTTTCTTTTTCAATATATTTCTTGGTTTCTGTTCCGTGTTGGTGATTTAAAAAAAACAGCTGCACGTCGAATCTGAAACCGCCAGCCGTTCTCTAGTCTGCCAGTGATTTCAGGTTAAGTTTTCTTCCTTGTTTTCTATATTTCACGTTCTCTTGCTCGGTTTCTATCATGTGTTTGTGATCTAGAGAGCAAGCATGGTCTCTTTCTCTCTCTCTTTCTCTCTCTCTTTCTTTGGGTTGGTTTCTGTTCTTTTTTTGTGTTCTAGAAACCGCCAAGTGTTCTTTACCGTTCTCTATCTAGATACCTCGTGTTTTCAAGTTATTTTGTACCTACTCTCTCTCTCTCTCTCTCTCTCTCTCTCTCTCTCTCTCTCTCTCTCTCTCTCTCTCTCTCTCTCTCTCTCTCTCTCTCTCTCTCAACAGTGACCTAACTTTCTCTACAACCATCTGGCAGCCAGGCGGATATGACCACGTCTCTCTCTCTCTCTCTCTCTCTCTCTCTCTCTCTCTCTCTCTCTCTCTCTCTCTCTCTCTCTCTCTCTCTCTCTCTCTCTCTCTCTCTCTCTCTCTCTCTCTCCTTTTTCTTTTTTTCATATAACCCAACACACACACACACACACACACACACACACACACACACACACACACACACACACACACACACGGCCATAACCCAACCTGACTTGCCCCAAAACCCGCTCACGGAAAAACGGTGACAGATGAAGAGCTTGACTTTCTGTGGAGGTATGTGGTGGTGGTGGTGGTGGAGGAGGAGGTGGTGGAGGTGGTGCAGGTGGAAGTAGAACGCTTGTGGAAGGCTGGGCGGCGCTGCGACACACTTTAGGGAGCTCGGTGTTGACTAGTCGGGGTCGGCGGCGGATCGAACTCACAAGCTGTTGAGGTTCCGCGCGGGCAAGATCTCCCTCGCTCTCTGCTTCCCTCCCCGACGTTCCTCTGTCTTGATCCTCTCTCTCTCCTCTCTCATCTCTCTTATCTCTATATCCTCTGGCCCTCCTCCTCCTCCTCCTCCTCCTCCTCCTCCTCCTTTCAGCCCTTTCCTAAGTTTCTGTCACAGCTCAGTTTTTCGTTCTCTTCTCTCCGTCTCTTCTTTCTCTTCCTCCTCCTTTTCGTCCTTCCTCTTTTTCTTCTTCTTCGCCTCCTCCTTCTTCGTTTTCTTTTTCTTCTTCTTCATCTTCCTCCTCGTTTCTCCTTCCTCTTTCCTCTTCTTCTTCTTCTTCTGCGTCCTCTTCGTCAAGTTGGAAATAGTTACGTCGGACCAGCGGTGAGTTTACAAGAAGAAGGAAGAAGAAGAAGAGGAGGAGGAGGAGGAGGAGGTGGAGGAGGAGGTGGAGGAGGTCCGTGAAAACTTGTGATATATATATTTTTGGTTATAGTGATTCTGGTGGTGGTGGTGGTGGTGGTGGTGTGAACAGGCCGCT
>NC_066519.1:2304241-2306741 GCF_024679095.1 Eriocheir sinensis
GTGATCAAAGGTAGTAATCCACAAACTATCAACGCTGGGCAGTAGATGTCATCAAGCATAGTAATCCACCCGTATCAGCGATGGAGTTCACATACAGTTATTCTTCAGTTTATAGTCAATTATCATGTTCTTCACAAGAGTCAGTTCAGTCTATAAACCAGTTGAAACCTACTTTATTTTTCACTCTACAATCTTATTCGGCATCTGACCTTCTTTTATCAACTTGTCATAACTGTTTTGTTATTTTACCACGTTCTTTCTCTATTGCCGTTCAGTCTACGTTGAGTAAATTCATACATGTTTTTCATTACATCATCTTTTTCGTTGTCTGATACTGCCAGGCGCGTGTTCTCGATTGTTTCCTACTCTCAGAATAACTCTTTCCCAAGGCCACAAAGGAGAGCAGTCGGCTTCTCATGAGTGTTCTTCACGTTCACAGTGCAGAAGCCTTGTCAAAGTATCACTAGGCTCATAACACTATCCATGGCAATACTAACACAACAACCTCTACCAAAGCAAACTATCACTAGGCTCATAACACTACCCATGGCAATACTAACACAACAACCTCTACCAAAGCCTTGTCAAACTATCACTAGGCTCATAACACTACCCATGGCAATACTAACACAACAACCTCTACCGAAGCCTTGTCAAACTATCACTAGGCTCATAACACTACCCATGGAACCACTAATACAACAACCTCTACCAAAGCCTTGTCAAACTATCACTAGGCTCAAAACACTACCCATGGAAACACTAACACAACAACCTCTACCAAAGCCTTGTCAAACTATCACCAGGCTCATAACACTACCCATGGAAACACTAACACAACAACCTCCACCAAAGCCTTGTCAAACTATCACTAGGCTCATAACACTACCCATGGAAATACTAACACAACAACCTCTACCAAAGCCTTGTCAAACTATCACCAGGCTCATAACACTACCCATGGAAACACTAACACAACAACCTCCACCAAAGCCTTGTCAAACTATCACTAGGCTCATAACACTACCCATGGAAACACTAACACAACAACCTCTATACCAAAGCCTTGTCAAACTATCACTAGGCTCATAACACTACCCATGGAAACACTAACACAACAACTACCACCAAAGCCTTGTCAAACTATCACTAGGCTCATAACACTACCCATGGAAACACTAACACAACAACCTCTACCAAAGCCTTGTCAAACTATCACTAGGCTCATAACACTACCCATGGAAACACTAACACAACAACCTCTACCAAAGCCTTGTCAAACTATCACCAGGCTCACAACACTACCCATGGAAACACTAACACAACAACCTCTACCAAAGCCTTGTCAAACTATCACCAGGCTCATAACACTACCCATGGAAACACTAACACAACAACCTCTACCAAAGCCTTGTCAAACTATCACTAGGCTCATAACACTACCCATGGAAACACTAACACAACAACCTCTACCAAAGCCTTGTCAAACTATCACCAGGCTCATAACACTACCCATGGAAACACTAACACAACAACCTCCACCAAAGCCTTGTCAAACTATCACCAGGCTCATAACACTACCCATGGAAACACTAACACAACAACCTCTACCAAAGCCTTGTCAAACTATCACTAGGCTCATAACACTACCCATGGAAACACTAACACAACAACCTCCACCAAAGCCTTGTCAAACTATCACTAGGCTCATAACACTACCCATGGAAACACTAACACAACAACCACTACCAAAGCCTTGTCAAACTATCACTAGGCTCATAACACTACCCATGGAAACACTAACACAACAACCACTACCAAAGCCTTGTCAAACTATCACTAGGCTCATAACACTACCCATGGAAACACTAACACAACAACCACTACCAAAGCCTTGTCAAACTATCACTAGGCTCATAACACTACCCATGGAAACACTAACACAACAACCTCTACCAAAGCCTTGTCAAACTATCACCAGGCTCATAACACTACCCATGGAAACACTAACACAACAACCTCCACCAAAGCCTTGTCAAACTATCACTAGGCTCATAACACTACCCATGGAAACACTAACACAACAACTTCCACCAAAGCCTTGTCAAACTATCACTAGGCTCATAACACTACCCATGGAAACACTAACACAACAACCTCTACCAAAGCCTTGTCAAACTATCACCAGGCTCATAACACTACCCATGGAAACACTAACACAACAACCTCCACCAAAGCCTTGTCAAACTATCACTAGGCTCATAACACTACCCATGGAAACACTAACACAACAACCTCCACCAAAGCCTTGTCAAACTATCACCAGGCTCATAACACTACCCATGGAAACACTAACACAACAACCTCTACCAAAGCCTTGTCAAACTATCACTAGGCTCATAACACTACCCATGGAAACACTAACACAACAACCTCCACCAAAGCCTTGTCAAACTATCACTAGGCTCATAACACTACCCATGGAAACACTAACACAACA
>NC_066519.1:2309241-2311741 GCF_024679095.1 Eriocheir sinensis
GGTGTCGGCACGCTGGCAGCGGGGCGCGGCGGCTGCCTGGCCCTGACCCGCCAAGGTTGTCGTACAGTGACTCAGCGCCTCGCTCAAGCCTCCCATGCCCGCTTCTGCTTCTGCCTGCCTGTCACTCCGTCTCTGTCTCTGTCTATGTCTGTCTCCGTCTCTGTCTCTCATTCCCTTACCTCACTATCTCAACACACACACACACACACACACACACACACACACACACACACACACACACACACACCTCCGTGGTAGTACAGTGGTTGGCAAGCTCACCTCACAATCAAGAGGTCCCGAGTTCGATTCCCGGGAGGAGCGGAGACGAATGGGCAGTCTCCTTGAATTTGGTGTGTCTGTGTGTGTGTGTGTGTGTGTGTGTGTTCGTTCCTTCTTCCTTTCGTCTTCTACGCTCGAGTGACTGGTGGTGGAGGTGGTGGTGGTGACGGTGGCGGTGGTGGTGGTGGTGACGGTGGCGGTGGTGGTGGTGGTGGTCAGTGAACTCTGACATTTACTGGCGGGAGGACTTTCAAAATCTCTCTCTCTCTCTCTCTCTCTCTCTCTCTCTCTCTCTCTCTCGCTCTCTCTCTTTCTTTCTTATATATGTTGAACTATCTATCTATCTACCTACAGAGAGAGAGAGAGAGAGAGAGAGAGAGAGAGAGAGAGAGAGAGAGAGAGAGAGAGAGAGAGAGAGAGAGAGAGAGAGAGAGAGAGAGAGAGAGAGAGTGAGATTTAGTACATAACCTTATCAAATGTGTGTGTGTGTGTGTGTGTGTGTGTGTGTGTGTGTGTGTGTGTGTGTGTGTGTGTGTGTGTGTGTGTGTTCAAAGAAATCCTACATTCACAAGAGTATGCATGTATGTTTGTGTAAGTTTTCAAGATCAAGTGTATATGTATGTATGTATGTATGCATGTATACTTGACTGAACTGTACTTGACTTCTCTCTGTGTCTACCAACGCCCATATCACACCCATGTCACCACGGCCATGTCACAAGCTCTCCCTTCCTAAGCCATTCCCTTAAGATTGGTTCCAGCAATATCAGGTAGCCAGATGCCACTCCTGAAGGCCTCTCTATGATTCACCTCTACGGGTTAATGGCTACTTATAACTATTCTCCGTTAGTAATAGTATGGTTAAGAGAACTAGCGAAGGCATAAACTAATTGGAAGTGTTAGTAAGGGAGAGTTTGGTGATGACATTTCTTAGTAAGGGAGAGTTTGGTGATGATATTTCCTAGTAAGGGAGAGTTTGGTAGTGACATTTCTTAGTAAGGGAGAGTTTGGTAGTGACATGTCTTGGTGAGGGAGATATGACTGACGTGTCTTAATACATAATTGAGAGCTTTGGATATTGACATGACTCTTATCCTTGGTTGACATGACTTTACTAAGCTTTGAAATGACTTTAGCGTGGGTATGAATGTAAGAACCACAATCACCACCACCTTCACTACTACTACTACTACTACTACTACTACTACTACCACCACTACTACCACCACCACCTCTACTACTACTACTACTACTACTACTACTACTACCACCACCACTTCTACTACTACTACTACTACTGCTGCTACCATCACCACCCACGACCATCTTTTTGTACCTTCTTGTACGACCATTCTTGTACTACGACCACTTTGTATTACGACTTCTAATCTACGAGCCTTCTACGAATGGCCACTTCCTGCAACCACTCCCTCACTAGCCCCTGATTCTTTTGTACGACCACTCATGTATAACGACCACCCTTTTAGGCCTCCCTATGTACGACCACTCAACGACCATGTATTTGTAACGGCCACTCAACGACCACCTATGTATAACGACCACCCATGTATAACGACCACCCTTGTCTGCCCTCCCATGTATACGACTACTCAATGACCTCTGTATAACGACCACCCTTTTAGGCCTTCCCATGTACGACCACTGAACGACTACCTATATGTATAATGACCACTCATGCACAACGACCACTCATACACAACGACCACCTATGTATAACGACAGACCATACACAACGACCACCTATGTACAACGACCACCTGTGTACAACGACCACTCTTGTACGCCCACTTCTGTACGACCACTTAACCACCATCATGTGACCATATCCATGTAAATAACCACTCAACGACCACCCATTGTCGACCACTAAACGACCACTCCTGTATAACGACCACTGCTGTACAACGACCACTATTGAACGACCACCTACGTAAGACCACTCCTCTATGACCTCAACGACCACCCATGAACAACGACCACTCCCATATAGCGACCACCACCCATGAACGACCACTCCCATACAACGACCACCTCCCATGAACGACCACCCCCATACAACGACCACCACCCATGAACGACCACTCCCATACAACGACCACCTCCCATGAACGACCACCCCCATACAACGACCACCACCCATGAACGACCACTCCCTCGAACGACCCCTTCCTCGAGCACGCCCTTGACGCTGTTGCCAACT
>NC_066519.1:2314241-2346741 GCF_024679095.1 Eriocheir sinensis
AGGCGTGGCTTATGCGTGACACTGCTTGGAGCCAAACTAGAGAATGTAGAAACAGGGATTTAGAGAAAACGAAGAAAGGCGTACTAATTTAAATCAATCAATTCAGCATGCCCTCCCTCACACCCCACACCCCCGTTTGTAGTCATTGAAATTACAGTCACGGAATAGCACAATAAAAAGACATATTTTTTCGTCAGTGGCTTGCCTGAACGCGCTGTGAAAGAAGGCGAGAATGCACAGCCAGAGTGCACTTACGGCCCCAACTTTAGTCACCCCTGAACTGGCGGGTATTTTTTTTTTTTTAGCTCCAAGTGACGTCATCTCGCTGCTCCACCCTAAAACCGCCTCCTGCGCGTACCGGTCGCAGTTTTGAAGCAGAGTGACTTGACTTGGTATATATAGACTTAGCTGGCAACGTTGAGTGGCAGCAGTCTGGCGAGCTGTGTGACTTGAGGGAAGTGTTGCCTTTGTAGCGACACCACACACTAAAGTTGTTAAACAAATACCTCTGCTGTTGATTGCTCACTTTAATAGACGTAATTACTTTTTGAACACATGTTCTTGCTATTTTCACGTTGGGAAACACTAATTATAACGCATTTCATGCAAATCAGGGAGACATGGTAAGGCTTACGACAGCACCCGACCCTCACGTAACTTACGTATCGTAACTTAGTAACTTACGATGACGTAGCGCTTCGAGAATTGCGGTGAAGTCGCTACGTGGACGTAAGTTTGGCTTATGGGTAAAGGGTTCGAGAATCTCGCCCCTGGATGCACTTGTTTGTAAGGCGGTGGTGAATGAGTGAGTCTTGATTGCTTTCTTGAAGACTAGTGGTGTGTGTCACTTCAATAAACTTGGCGTCATCACAGTCACCTGGCCATGTTTAGGTTCATACTGATATCAATATCTTTCTTTTTGTAGTATCATAAATATCCATTGGTTCATGTATCGTTTATCTGATATTTTCGTTATAGTATCACAATTAAATATTATATGTCTATTTCCAACTCACTGAACGTTTAACACACACAAGTTATCTTCAAGTCTCAAATACTAGTAGCCAGGATCAGTTATGTTACGAATTCCCTAAATTTTAATCTGAAGAACTCCACAACACTGCTCCTTCGCTGAGTGATTAATTTCAGGCTTCTTGTACCTCACACAGCTTATGCATTTCTTCTCAGACGTGGCGCAACCCTTTGATTTATGATCTCCGGCACAGTTGTAGCATCGCTGGTCCTCTCCATTGGTCTTGGCAGTACAGTTGGCCTCAAGATGGCCGTATCTTTGACAGTGATAACATATAATTGCATGGTATCTGTCTCTCACAGTATACACTCCCCATTCTTGTTTTATCTTGTCATGATGTTGCGAATCAGCTCTCTGACAGTTGGATCACATTTCATTGTGCCACCTGCAGCAGGCTTGCTAAAAATAATCTCGATATTCCTTTCAGCTCCTTAGGTCGAATGTAGGAACTCATTCCTGTTTAACAGTGTCTCATTTATCTTGTCCTGGGTCTCCTCCTTATGCACGTTATCAAACATGATCTTTGGCCTTAATTTTCCCACACTCTTAGTGCAAACTTGCTCTACAGTTTCCAGTTTTTGAGTTGCTTCATTCTTTGTGTTTTCATTATCACAGTTCATAACAATATTACCAACATTCGTAATTTGAATCAGTAATCTGAATGCCTTGTCGCACGTGAGGAACTTCACTCTTCATACCAGTTGCCTTTTCATCTTGATCAGAGGCCTTCACAACAAGGAGGTTTATTCTTCTTGACCCTCCTCCAGTACCTCTATTACCAAGCTTCAAGATAACCTAAGAGTCCTTAGTTTCAATGCGCGTAGCCTAAGAAACAAATTTGATGAACTGCGATGTCTTGCTCTGACAGAAAACTTTGACGTAATTGCTATAACCGAAACATTTATCGACACCACTAATATTGATTTAAGTTCCGAATACAACATAGATGGCTACAGATTCTTCAACAATGATCGTGTAAACCGTAGAGGGGGTGGTGTCGCCCTTTTTGTCAAAAGCTACTTGCAACCTACTGACAAAACACCAAGAAACAGTAACGTTGAACATTTGTGCGTGCGAGTAAACATTGCAAAAGTCAATTTAAATATATCTGTCACTTACAGGCCTCCGGGGCAATCACTTGATGGCGATCTTGAAATGTACAGCGTCTTAAGGCAGTCACTTAATAACAGCGACTCACTGATACTAGGAGACTTTAACCTCCCCATATCGATACAGAAGGTGAGTCCCATAGAATGATCAATTTCTAGAGGAAAATTATCTAAGCCAAATGGTTTCTGAACCAACTCGACAAAATAACATACTTGACCTTGTTATAGCGACCCAAGATAACCTAGTCAGTAATGTCACGGTAGGAGAACACCTCGGTTCCTGCGATCATAAACTAGTGCGCGTTGACATTAGAGCTCAAACATCGGTGACTGAAAATAAAGTTAAGGTGCCCAATTTCAAAAGAGCCAACTTCGTAGATATGACGAAAACTAATAGATATGCAACTATCAGATGACGGCAATGCAGAGGACGCCTGGCTAAACTTTAAAATCACTTACTCACTCAGCAGGACACATTTGTCCCCTTGTGCGAGAAGCGAATTAACACTAATAAAGTCCACCTTGGTTTAATAGCGAAATTAAACACTCAGTCAAGTATAGTAAATTGTCTTACAGGTTAAAGAAAGACCAAAGCACGCGCGAAAACATTAGACTTTACAATGATGCAAGGCGACGATTAAAAGATTAGTGCATCAGGCAAAGCGTAGATATGAAGAAAATATTGCAGCCAACTGTAAAATAATCCGAAATCCTTCTTCAGTCACATAAACAACAGAAAGGCGATCAGAAGTGGAATTGGACCTTTAACAAACAGCGACGGTGCACTAGTGACTGACAGCCAACACGTTGCAAACCTATTAAATAATTACTTTTCCTCGGTGTTTAATAATAACAGTCCTCCCACCACCACCACCAACACCAGTACTAATGTAAATCCAGAGCATGCATTGTCTAACTTTGAAATAAAACCCGATGAAGTCCTTAAAGCCCTCAAATCACTTAAAACAAATAAAAGTCCTGGACCTGATAAAGTATATCCAACTCTGCTGAAAGAAACAAAGAGCGAAATACTCTCCTCCCTCACAACCGTATTCAATATGTCCTTGCGACAAGGCATTGTCCCTTCAGATTGGAAAAGGCTAACGTGACACCGATTTTAAGAAAGGAGACAAAAAGTACCAGGTAATTACAGGCCCATTAGTCTAACTTCGGTTGTAGGTAAGCTACTTGAGGGCATAATTAGAGACAAAATTGTGAGTTACCTTGAAAGCCACTCATTAATGGGGACTCATGGCTTCCGAAACAAAAGATCCTGCCTATCAAATCTATTAACCTTTATAACGACCTCTTCACTGTTTATGACGTAACCAAATCACTGGACGTAGTCTATCTTGATTTCAGAAAGCGTTTGATAAAGTCCCGCATCATAAATTACTTTACAAATTAAAACAAATAGGTATTGACGGTCAGGTAAACCAATGGATCGCGAATTGGTTGAGCAACAGACAACAAAGAGTAGTGATTGACGGATTTAACTCAGAGTGGGCGCCGGTCACTAGTGGCGTCCCTCAGGGCTCGGTTCTTTCATTATTTACATCAACGACGTGGATGTTGGACTCAATAACCGCATTAGTAAATTTGCAGACGACACAAAGATTGGTAACTCGGTTCTCACTGACGAAGACAGGCAAAGCCTCCAAGAGGATGCACAAAATTTCAGCTTGGTCGGATAGATGGGAGATGCCCTTTAACGTAGACAAGTGCCAGGTCCTTCAAGTTGGAACGAGGAATACGTTTGATTACGAAATGCGCGGCGTTAAACTCAAAAGCGTTCAATGCGTCAAGGACTTGGGGTCAAAATCGCGTCAAACCTCAAATTCTCACAGCAATGCATCGATGCAGCAAATAAAGCGAACAGAATGTTGGGCTTCATTAAAAGAAACTTTTATTTAAGAATAAAGATGTAATACTCCTCTACAACAGTTTAGTCAGACCCACTTGGAATATGCGGTACAGTTTTGGTCTCCCCACCATGCAAAGGATATTGCTAAATTAGAAGGTGTTCAGCGTCGGGCAACGAAAATGATCCTTCCTTGCGCAACAAATCCTACGAAGAAAGGCTTTACCCTTAACATGTTCTCTTGAGAAACGTCGCCTCCGAGGAAAATTGATCGAATGTTTTAAAATACTTAATGGTTTCACGAATGTAGACAGATCAACATTGTTTATGATCGATGACACTTTGCGCACGAGGAACAATGGCGTAAAACTCAGATGTAAATTCAGACTGCACAAATTTTTCTTCACCAACGTTGTAGTGCGAGAATGGAATAAGCTCCCATCATCAGTGGTCCAGTGTAACACGATTGACTCCTTCAAAAATAAGCTCGACCGTCACTTCCTTCAACTTAATATCAACTAGAGTAGAAATGCAACATTTTGGAGTCTTCTGATTAATGTAAAATCACTTAGGTTTAAGGACAGACCATAAGTCTGGACCATGGGGTCTGTGTGGTCTGATTTTCTATGTAAATCTATGTAAATCTTCACAAGGTCAGCCCCGCTGCCTCCCGCAGACTCACTTGATCAGCGGGGAGCGGGCCAGCCGCCTCCCTGGACTCCACCTTGACCTGATCAGTTCGTGATTCAACTTCATCCTTCACGACTGATATTTCCTTAGATATTTCCTCTTGAAACGCATCCAATTTGGCCACAATATCAGTAGCCAGAGTTGCTTCATGCAGGCTTGAAGTAAAAATTCAGTTTACTCACTTTACATTCTCCGGCTTGAGACCCAACAGGAAAGCACGTTTCAAATGACGCCATCCAGGGCACAGTGAACAGCCGATCCATCTCCAGAAATCGCCTGAGGAATCCTCACACACGTAACAACATTAAAGCAGCCATGACTGAGAGAGCCTCGGTCCGCGCGGAGCAACAGTGACACACGTTCACCCGCACCCGCGACTCACTCATAGATTGGTGATAACAGGGTTAGTAAGAGGACCCTAGCACAGGACCCCAGACCTGGACCCTGCCTGTGTGTGTGTGTTCAAGAGCCGCGGCCCAAGAAGCGATAGAGAAGAGTCCCGGCCAGCACGGACAGTATTTTTTGTTATCATTATTATATAAACTTAATATATTGGTAAGAGGACCCAAGTTCCGGACCCTGCCTGTGTGTGTGTGTTCAAGAGCCGCGGCCCAAGAAGCGATAGAGAAGAGTCCCGGCCAGCACGGACAGTATTTTTTGTTATCATTATTATATAAACTTAATATATTGGTAAGAGGACCCAAGTTCCGGACCCCAGACCCCGGACCCTGCCTGTCTGTGTGTGTTCAAGAACCGCGGCCGAAGGAGTGATGGAGAAGAGAACAGAAAACTTCCAGGCTGCATGAACTCTGTTTTTATTATCATTATTATTTGAACCTGATGTATTGGTAAGCGGACCCTAGCACTGGGCCCTGCCTCTGTGTGTGTGTGTGTGTGTGTGTGTGTGTGTGTGTGTGTGTGTATTCAAGAGCCGTGGCCCAAGGAGCCATAGAGAAGATATAAAGAGGCCAGCCAGCAGGGGCAGTATTTTTTGTTACTTATTTTTATTTAAACCCAACACATTGTCAAGCCTGGATCACTGTCCCTCCGGATAGCCGTGAACTCTGTCCTGTATACGATCGTGTACAACTTTTAGGAAATTAATAAAAAATCTGTGCCTTACAAATTTCAATACAATTATTTTTTTTAAGAAACTAGTATCATTTTGAGACTTGTTCATGTATTATTTAAGGTAAAAAGCTAAACACAAAACAACAAAAAATAAATGATTGTAACTGAGGAAAAGTGGTAAAAAGAAAAAGTTCATATGAGGCCCCTCGGTGGGCCAGGTGTGCTGGTGGAGTCCTGGCGTGCCCAGCGGGGAGTGGAGGAGTCCCCCAGGCTGCCCCAGCCCCCCAGGCCTTGTGGACCACGGGTTACTGTGGACCAGGCTGGCAAAGATTGCTTATATTCAAATAATGAAAAAACACCTAAAAAATCTGGAACCTCCTTGGATGGTTGCTGCTTGCTGGGGTGCGGCACGTGTGTGATGAATGTGACGACAGGAATAGTACCAACTTGTTGGGGCACCCGTGGGGCAGGACAGCACCGTGACACTGCCAGCTGGGGCACCTGTGGGGCAGGACAGTACAGTGACACTGCCAGCTGGGGCACCTGTGGGGCAGGACAGTACAGTGACACTGCCAGCTGGGGCACCTGTGGGGCAGGACAGCACCGTGACACTGCCAGCTGGGGCACCTGTGGGGCAGGACAGCACCGTGACACTGCCAGCTGGGGCACCTGTGGGGCAGGACAGTACAGTGACACTGCCAGCTGGGGCACCTGTGGGGCAGGACAGCACCGTGACACTGCCAGCTGGGGCACCTGTGGGGCAGGACAACACAGTGACACTGCCAGCTGGGGCACCTGTGGGGCAGGACAGCACCGTGACACTGCCAGCTGGGGCACCTGTGGGACAGGACAGAACAGTGACACTGCCAGCTGGGGCACCTGTGGGTCAGGACAACACCGTGACACTGCCAGCTGGGGCACCTGTGGGGCAGGACAACACCGTGACACTGCCAGCTGGGGCACCTGTGGGCCAGGACAAGCTGGGGCACCCGTGGGACAGGACAGCACCGTGACACTGCCAGCTGGGGCACCTGGGACAGGACAGCACCGTGACACTGCCAGCTGGGGCACCTGTGGGGCAGGACAGCACCGTGACACTGCCAGCTGGGGCACCTGTGGGGCAGGACAGTACAGTGACACTGCCAGCTGGGGCACCTGTGGGGCAGGACAACACCGTGACACTGCCAGCTGGGGCACCTGTGGGGCAGGACAACACCGTGACACTGCCAGCTGGGGCACCTGTGGGGCAGGACAACACCGTGACACTGCCAGCTGGGGCACCTGTGGGGCAGGACATCACCGTGACACTGCCAGCTGGGGCACCTGTGGGGCAGGACAGCACCGTGACACTGCCAGCTGGGGCACCTGTGGGGCAGGACAACACCGTGACACTGCCAGCTGGGGCACCTGTGGGACAGGACAGCACCGTGACACTGCCAGCTGGGGCACCCGTGGGACAGGACAGCACCGTGACACTGCCAGCTGGGGCACCTGTGGGGCAGGACAGCACCGTGACACTGCCAGCTGGGGCACCCGTGGGACAGGACAGCACCGTGACACTGCCAGCTGGGGCACCTGTGGGACAGGACAGCACCGTGACACTGCCAGCTGGGGCACCTGTGGGGCAGGACAGTACAGTGACACTGCCAGCTGGGGCACCCGTGGGACAGGACAACACCGTGACACTGCCAGCTGGGGCACCTGTGGGGCAGGACAACACCGTGACACTGCCAGCTGGGGCACCTGTGGGACAGGACAGCACCGTGACACTGCCAGCTGGGGCACCTGTGGGGCAGGACAACACCGTGACACTGCCAGCTGGGGCACCTGTGGGGCAGGACAGCACCGTGACACTGCCAGCTGGGGCACCTGTGGGACAGGACAGCACCGTGACACTGCCAGCTGGGGCACCTGGGGCAGGACAACACCGTGACACTGCCAGCTGGGGCACCTGTGGGGCAGGACAACACCGTGACACTGCCAGCTGGGGCACCTGTGGGGCAGGACAGCACCGTGATACTGCCAGCTGGGGCACCTGTGGGGCAGGACAACACCGTGACACTGCCAGCTGGGGTACCGTGGGGCAGGACAACACCGTGACACTGCCAGCTGGGGCACCCGTGGGACAGGACAACACCGTGACACTGCCAGCTGGGGCACCTGTGGGGCAGGACAACCGTGACACTGCCAGCTGGGGCACCTGTGGGGCAGGACAACACCGTGACACTGCCAGCTGGGGCACCTGTGGGGCAGGACAACACCGTGACACTGCCAGCTGGGGCACCTGTGGGACAGGACAGCACCGTGACACTGCCAGCTGGGGCACCTGTGGGGCAGGACAGCACCGTGACACTGCCAGCTGGGGCACCTGTGGGCAGGACAACACCGTGACACTGCCAGCTGGGGCACCTGTGGGGCAGGACAACACCGTGACACTGCCAGCTGGGGCACCTGTGGGGCAGGACAACACCGTGACACTGCCAGCTGGGGCACCTGTGGGACAGGACAGCACCGTGACACTGCCAGCTGGGGCACCTGTGGGGCAGGACAACACCGTGACACTGCCAGCTGGGGCACCTGTGGGGCAGGACACCACCGTGACACTGCCAGCTGGGGCACCTGTGGGGCAGGACAACACCGTGACACTGCCAGCTGGGGCACCTGTGGGGCAGGACAACACCGTGACACTGCCAGCTGGGGCACCTGTGGGGCAGGACAGCACCGTGACACTGCCAGCTGGGGCACCTGTGGGGCAGGACAGCACCGTGACACTGCCAGCTGGGGCACCTGTGGGACAGGACAGCACCGTGACACTGCCAGCTGGGGCACCTGTGGGGCAGGACAGTACAGTGACACTGCCAGCTGGGGCACCCGTGGGGCAGGACAACACCGTGACACTGCCAGCTGGGGCACCTGTGGGGCAGGACAGTACAGTGACACTGCCAGCTGGGGCACCTGTGGGACAGGACAGCACAGTGACACTGCCAGCTGGGGCACCTGTGGGGCAGGACAGTACAGTGACACTGCCAGCTGGGGCACCTGTGGGACAGGACAGTACAGTGACACTGCCAGCTGGGGCACCTGTGGGGCAGGACAGCACCGTGACACTGCCAGCTGGGGCACCTGTGGGGCAGGACAGCACCGTGACACTGCCAGCTGGGGGGCAGGACAGTCCAGTGACACTGCCAGCTGGGGCACCTGTGGGGCAGGACAGCACCGTGACACTGCCAGCTGGGGCACCTGTGGGGCAGGACAACACCGTGACACTGCCAGCTGGGGCACCTGTGGGGCAGGACAGCACCGTGACACTGCCAGCTGGGGCACCTGTGGGGCAGGACAACACCGTGACACTGCCAGCTGGGGCACCTGTGGGGCAGGACAACACCGTGACACTGCCAGCTGGGGCACCTGTGGGGCAGGACAACACCGTGACACTGCCAGCTGGGGCACCTGTGGGGCAGGACAACACCGTGACACTGCCAGCTGGGGCACCTGTGGGGCAGGACAACACCGTGACACTGCCAGCTGGGGCACCTGTGGGGCAGGACAGCACCGTGACACTGCCAGCTGTGGGGCAGGACAGTGGCCTACACAGCCTCATCACAGTCTTGGTGCTGGAAATCTCACCTCTGTATGGAAAAATGAGAAGAACAATAGGCCTACAGGAATACTTGAAATATATACTAATAGCGGGGGGGGGGGGGGTGCTCTTTCCAGGGCACACTACTCATCCCCGCCACCCTCTGCGCCTCCCTCGGGATGACAACTATGTTGAAAAGAAAATACGGAAAAAAAAAAATTGATATTAAAGGAAGAGTAATAATGACTGACTGACAAGAAGGACATGATTAGTAAACAATTCTTCCCACCAATACAGACCGTTCCTCACACCTGGCACGGCGCTGGACACACGCGACGCTGTGCACAGGTGTCTCCCCTGCCCGCCAGGAGGACGCCAGCCAGTGTACAGACAGTTTAAAAACGCTGCAATCTGCCTCAAAGGCCATAAAAAATACACACCTATCGAATGTGTCCTTATATACCCCTGTTTCACTGTCCCTGTCTACGTTTTCGGGGCAGAAAATAAAATGTCTTCACTGGAGCAAAACAAAGTTAGCCCTCACGTGTAGATCACGGCACGGACAGAGGACTTGTGGCCGGTGAAGGCTGCATGGCACTGCCCGGGTCCTCGGCACCAGTGATAGCTTTACTGCTTGTGACGATAATCACGAGGGACACTGCTCCAGGGCTAACAGGACCCTAGTGCTGGACCCTGGGTGCCGGACGCATATTCCTGGTCTCTTATGGTTCTGCATAAGGAGAAATCAGGATCAATCAGCGCTGTATATTAAGATGTTCCTATTATGTAGAAGCAAGGGAAAAGGAGAAGAAAGCAAGCCCCTCTCCATTTCCAGTTCTGGATCTTAAGAAAAGTCAGCATAGTATTGAATCTCAAAAATGGTAGGAATAAAAGTAATATAAAAGTCACGGCCACAGTGGCAAAGTTACCCATCAATTCTGGCCTGGCCAGACCTCCCCCCCCTCCCCCCCCCAGCACCCCCGCGCTCACCGCGCGCGCTAATTGGTCCAATTTCTCCTTAGGCCAAACATTCACGATCTTGTCGTCCGGCGCCGTCCCGACGTCAGAAAATGTAGCCCTCCACAGTGATCGCCATCCTCCGGCAGGCCATCTTCGGGGATCGTTGCGGCCCCGCCACATCTCACCGGCCGCCGCGGCGCGGCACGCCGCACGCCGACACTTTTGGAAATGTTCGAAACAATCGGCGTTATTATTATTATTATTATTATTATTATTATTATTATTATTATTATTATTATTATTATTATTATTATTATTATTATTATTATTATTATTATTATTATTATTATTATTATTATTATTATTATTATTATTATTATTATTATTATTATTATTATTATTATTATTATTATTGTTCTTCTTCTTCTTCTTCTTCTTCTTCTTCTTCTTCTTCTTCTTCTTCTTCTTCTTTTCTTCTTCTTCTTCTTCTTCTTCTTCTTCTTCTTCTTCTTCTTCTTCTTCTTCTTCTTCTTCTTCTTATTATTATTATTATTATTATTATTATTATTATTATTATTATTATTATTATTATTATTATTATTATTATTATTATTATTATTATTATTATTATTATTATTATTATTATTATTATTATTATTATTATTATTATTATTATTATTATTATTATTATTATTATTATTATTATTATTATTATTATTATTATTATTATTATTATTATTATTATTATTATTATTATTATTATTATTATTATTATTATTATTATTATTATTATTATTGTTCATCGTTAATTTAGTCAAATATTTTTTTCTTCTTCTTTTTCGTTTCCTTCTTCTTCTTCTTCTTCTTCTTCTTCTTCTTCTTCTTCTTCTTCTTCTTCTTCTTCTTCTTCTTCTTCTTCTTCTTCTTCTTGATGTTGTTGTTGTTCTTCTATTACTTCTTGTTCTTGTTCATATTCTTCTTATTCATCCACCCCTACTCATCGTTCTTCTCGTCCTCCTCCTCCTCCTCCTCCTCCTTTTAACCTCGCTCGTGAGCTGCTAACCCAGACAACCTGGGAACCCATAAACTTCATTCCTGTGGACGGCGCATGGAACGGCTTCAACAACAAACTCCTAGAGGTAGAGAGAACAACTGTTCCCGTGAAGAATAGGAGAACAAGTGATGCCATAACCCCATCATGGATTACTACCCAAGTTCGACGGGCGATTAGTTTAAAGAAGAGAAAATACAACTTGCTAAAGGAAAACAGCACTGATGAGGCACGCGAACAGTACCATCAAAGCCTCAGAGCTTGCAGAACTTTCATTCGACAGCGTAAACGCGACTATGAAAAGCAAATTGCACGCGAAGCCAAGTCCAACCCGAAAAAGTTCTTCACGTATATAAGAACCAAAAAGGAGACAAAAAGCAATATCGGTCCCTTAAAAGATGAAAGTGACTTATACTAACCCAGGACAGCTGACAAATGGTCGAAATCCTAAACAAAAACTTCGCGTCTGTGTTCACGGTCGAGAAAACCCAGTCCGTACCCGAGAGCCCTTCCCCACCGATGGGAATCACACCCCTAGAAATTGGCACAATCGACGAACGGGATGTGAAAAAGTACCTTGATAAACTCGAGACAAACAAGTCCACCGGACCCGACGACTTGTCACCCAGGCTGCTCAAGGAATTCAAGCAGCAAATCCTCAAGCCACTCACCACCATCTACAATCCGTCACTACAACAAAACAAAGTTCCAAAAGACTGGAAGCAGGCGAACGTAACACCGATCCACAAAAAGGGAGACAAAAGCGTGGCCTTAAACTACAGACCAATCAGCTTGACCTCAGTGGCGGGAAAAATTCTCGAGAAAATCATCAGAGACAAACTCGTTAAGTTCCTTGAAGACAACAACATCATTTCCGATGCTCAGCACGGTTTCAGGAATAAGCGATCATGCTTAACCAACTTACTGGCTTTCTTCCAAGGTATCTATGAAAACTGGGATAATCATATCCCCAGTGATGTTATATATCTAGACTTTCAAAAAGCCTTTGACAAAGTGCCACACGAAAGACTCCTCAAGAAACTTAAGTCGGCGGGGTTAGGTGACAATCTGACAGCGTGGATCAAAGACTGGCTCGCTGGAAAAAAACAACGAGTTATACTCAACGGACAGGCCTCCGAGTGACTCCCGGTCACAAGTGGAGTGCCACAGGGGTCAGTGCTGGGACCCATACTTTTCATTATATATATCAACAACCTAGAACTAGGATTAAAATCCACTCTTTCAAAATTTGCCGACGGCACAAAGGTGGGTGGGAAGGCCCTCACGACAGTAGACTGCGAAATTATCCAGAGGGACCTGGACCAGATCACTCAGTGGTCAGAAAAATGGCAGATGTCCTTCAACACTACCAAATGTAAAGTACTGCATATCGGATCCAGAGACAGCAACCACACATACCACATGGGTGGCGAACCACTACAGGTAGTGCAAGAGGAAAGAGACCTCGGGGTCACCATCAGCAGTGACTTGAAACAAACAAAACACTGCAAGTCCGTCTGTAAGAAAGCCAATACAATGCTCGGGTTCATAGCGAGGAACTTCGAATACAAGACGCCGGGAGTTATGTTATCCTTGTATCATTCGCTGGTAAGGCCCCACCTGGAATACGCCGTGCAGTTCTGGTCTCTAAATTACAGGAAAGACATTGAATTACTTGAGAGTACAGCGCCGCGCCACGAAGATGATACCATCACTGAGGACGAAGCCCTATGAAGAGCGACTCGAGCGACTCAACCTCTTCACGTTGGAAAAGAGACGACTGCGGGGAGACATGATACAAGTATATAAGTACCTGAACAAGCTCAGCAATGTTGATCACTCCAAACTCTTCAAACCACAAACAAACCTGAGAACAAGAAACAACGAAAAAACACTTCAAGCAAAGCGATGCAATACCGACATCGGCAGGAGTTATTTCTCGAATAGAGTTGTTCGCCACTGGAACAGCCTTCCTGCAGAAGTGGTTAGCGCAAAGACAATCAACTCCTTCAAGAAACGCATTGATCGCCACTGTGTTGCATCGGGAGTGAACTGAACGTATCCGAGAGTATGTACACAAGTGCTTTAATCCTTCCCTGCAAGCCACTCCAATGGCTAACGGATTGATTAAATCACTGAAAGCAGGCAGCCTAGTTATGAGTCAACAGGTTTTCTGCTGCCTGCTAGTTCATGTTTCCATGTTTCCTCCTCCTCTTCACTTTCTTATTATCTTCCTTAATTCTCTTCCTCTTCCTTTCCTTCGTCATCTTCATACTTCTATCTTTCTTCACGTTCTCCCTCTATCACACACACACACACACACACACACACACACACACACACACACACACACACACACACACACACACACACAAAGTGGCGGATCTAGAAAATAATTTTTTGCGGGTGGCACTTGGCACTTGGCTCGCAATCAAAATTTCTCGGTTGAATAGAGATTTTTGGTTCTATTTCCGGGCAGAGAGAGAGAGAGTTAAAATGGCTTTCTCTCTCTTCCCTGCGCCTCCGTAGCTAAGTGGTTTCTGTGACCGCCTACCACTCCTCGGGGCACCGGTTCGAGTCCCATTAGGTGCCTCGGCGCACAGCCCCCCATCCTGTTCATCCTTTCTTTCGGGCTGGTCGATAAGCCGGCACCTGCATGGGGAAGCTTGGGGAAGGTACATTGTGGGATTCCTGACGTCATGGTGTCCCCGGGCTGGTGGATACGAGTCCTCCACAGGCTCAGAAGGTCAAGGAGGCGGAAATGAGCACCGATGCAACGCGCAGCAATATCGCATGCTCCCACCTTACCTACGAGTATTACTTTATTGGGCAGACATTGCAGGCTAGTCTCTGGGTTACTAATTTTCCCGTCCCAGCCTGTCCTCCATTTCAGCTTAGGAAGGGCGTCTGATACCACCTGGTAAGAGGTGCCACTTGGCCTTGAAGAGTTTTAGACGTTTCTTGCCAGCTTTGCTCAGAGTTGTTCTATGATAGTGAGTCTCTCGTGACTCAGGACAAGCGATCGGTCTTTCAGGCGTTCATGTGCGAACTCCAGTGATGGAGGCATCAAACACAACAGTATGTAATTTCCATGTACAGTTTTTATCCAATTCAATTTATGGTCACACTTTAAGTTATTTCGACAGCGCTTTTTCATATTTGCCCAAACCGTTAACTCACTTAAATTTTTAATAGATAATTCCTTCGAAGCTCCGTAAGTGTGACGTCTGTCCCGGACGATTTGCAGTTTAGTACTTCCAGCTGAGTAGAGCTTGCCGCCTCTGCGTTCAAAGATTACAACTTCAGAAGGCTGTGACTGAATGGAAAGACATGATCTTGAACATAAATTTGAAGCCCTTCAAGAATTTGTTGCAAATAATGTGGCAGTGACTCCATCATCGATGGTGGAGAGGCCCTCCACCGAGACTGTGCCCTCTCCAGACGAATCTCATTCTTCACGGAGGACGTGTTACCTGCCTCACAGGTTGACTCCCAGCCTGCCTCACAGGCTAAAGCCCACCTCACAGGCTAAAGCCTGCCTCACAGGCTAGCAGCGTTCACAGGCTAACCCCCAGCCTGCCTCAAAGGATAACCGCCAGCCTGCCTCATACCTGAAAGCCTGCCTCACAGGTTATATAGCCTGCTTCACAGGCTAACCCCAGACTGCCTCACAGGCCAACATCCAGCCTGCCCTACTTAACGCTTCTCTTCCTGCTTCCACAGGATGTCGGGTTCCAACCTGTAAGGAATGAAGCCAAACCGAAGCAGGCATATAAGCATATATACTGACCGCCACTACCTATATATATATATATATATATATATATATATATATATATATATATATATATATATATATATATATATATATATATATATATATATATATATATATATATATATATATATATATATATATATATATATATATATATATATATATATATATATATATATATATATATATATATATTATCTTTATTTTTATTTTTTACAACAAAGGAGACAGCTCAAGGGCACAAAAAAGTAAATAATAATAAAAAAATGCTACTCGCTGCTCCCAAAAAGAATCCAAAGAGGTGGCCGAAAGATAGGTCAATTTCGGGAGGAGAGGTGTCCTGATACCCCTCTCTTGAAAGAGTTCAAGTCGTAGGCAGGAGGAAATACAGATGAAGGAAGATTGTTCCAGAGTTTACCAGCGTGAGGGATGAAAGAGTGAAGATGCTGGTTAACTCTTGCATAAGGGGTTTGGACAATATAGTGATGAGCATGAGTAGAAAGTCGTGTGCAGCAGGGCCGCGGGAGGGGGGGAGGCATGCAGTTAGCAAGTTCAGAAGAGCAGTCAGCGTGAAAATATCGATAGAAGATAGAAAGAGAGGCAACATGGCGGTGGAAACCAAGAGGTAGAAGACTATCAGTAAGAGGAGGAGAGCTGATGAGACGAAGAGCCTTAGCCTCCACTCTGTCCAAGAGAGCCGTGTGAGTGGAGCCCCCCACACGTGAGATACATATTCCATACGAGGGCGGACAATGCCCCAGTATATGGATAGCAACTGTGCGGGGGAGAAGAACTGGCGGAGACGATACAGAACACCCAACCTCTAGGAAGCTGATTTAGTGAGAGAGGAGATGTGAAGTTTCCAGTTAAGATTTTGAGTTAAGGGTAGACCGAGGATGTTTAGTGTTGAAGATGGTGACAGCTAAGTGTTGTCGAAGAATAGGGGATACGTGTTTGGAAAATTGTGTCGAGTTGATAGGTGGAGAAATTGGGTTTTTGAGGCATTGAAGGACACAGGGTTCCTTTTACCCCAATCGGAAATGATAGTAAGGTCTGAGGTTAAGCGTTCTGCAGCCTCCAGCCTGGAGTCATGTAATTCCTGTTGAGAGGGTCTTCTGTTGAAAGAAGTTGAATAATGCAGAGTGAAATCATCAGTGTATGAGTGGATAGGATAGTTTGTTATGGAAAGAAGATCATTGATGAATAATAGGAAGAGAGTGGGTGAGAGGACAGAGCCCTGTGGAACACCACTTTTAATAGGTTTAGGGGAAGAACAGTGACCGTCTACCACAGCAGAGATAGAACGGCCGGAGAGGAAACTGGAGATAAAGGAACAGAAAGAAGGATAGAATCCGAAAGAGGGCAGTTTAGAAAGCAAAGACTTGTGCCAGACTCTATCGAAGGCTTTCGATATGTCTAGCGCAACTGAGAAAGTTTCACCGAAACGGCTAAGAGAGGATGACCAAGAATCAGTTAAGAGAACAAGAAGATCGCCAGTAGAACGCCCCTTGCGGAACCCATACTGGCGATCAGATAGAAGGCTAGAAGTGGAAAGGTGCTTTTGAATCTTCCGGTTAAGGATTGATTCAAAAGCTTTAGATAGACAGGAAAGTAAAGCTATAGGGCGGTAATTTGAGGGATTGGAACGGTCACCCTTCTTAGGCACAGGCTGTATGAAGGCATACTCCTAGCAGGAAGGTAAGGTCGATGTTGATAGGCAGAGACGAAAGAGTTTGACCAGGCAGGGTGTCAGCACGGAAGCACAGTTTTTAAGAACAATAGGAGGCACTCCATCAGGTTCATAAGCCTTCTGAGAGTTGAGGCCAGAGAGGGCATAGAAAACATAATTTCTAAGAATCTTAACAACAGGCATAAAAGAGTCAGAGGGGGGATGAGTAGGAGGAATATGCCCAGAATCGTCTAGAGTGGAGTTGTTACAGAAAGTTTGAGCGAAGAGTTCAGCCTTAGAGATAGAAGAGACGGTAGTGCTGCTGTCTAGGTTAAGAAGAGGCGAGAAAGAGGAAGAAGTGAAATTGGAGGAGATATTTTTGGCTAAGTACCAGAAGTCTCTGGAAGAATTAGAGAAAGCAAGGTGTTGACATTTGCTATGGATAAAGGAGTTTTTGGTAAGTCGAAGAATAGATTTGGCACGATTCCGGGCGGAAATGTAAAGGTAATGGTTAGCGGGAGTTCGAAGGCTCTGGTACCTTTTGAGAGCTGCTTCTCTATCTTTGACAGCACGAGAACAAGCGTGATCAAACCAAGGCTTTTTAGCATGGGGAGTAGAGAAAGTACGTGGAATGTATGCCTCCATTCCTGAGACAATCACCTCTGTGATGCGCTGGGCACATACAGAGGGGTCTCTATCCTGGAAGCAGTAATCATTCCACGGGAAATCGGAAAAGTACATCCTCAGGTCGTCCCACCGAGCTGAAGCAAAATAATGCCAGAAGCATCGCCTCTTCGGTGGGTCCAGAGGATGTGCAGGAGCGATAGGACAGAATACAAAAATAAGGTTGTGATCGGAGGAGCCCAACGGAGAGAACAGTTTGACAGAGTAAGCAGAAGGGTTAGAGGTAAGGAAGAGATCTAGTATGTTGGGCCGGTCTCCTAGACGGTCGGGAATACGTGTAGGGTGCTGAACCAACTGCTCTAGGTCATTGAGGACAGCAAAGTTGTAGGTTTGTTCACCAGGCTGGTCAGTGAAAGAGGATGAAAGCCAAAGCTGGTGGTGAACATTGAAATCTCCTAGGATAGAGATTTCAGCGAAGGGAGAGTGGGTCAAGATGTGCTCCACTTTAGAGTCAGAGAATTTTACATAGTTAGTAGAATTAGGTGAGAGATAAACAGCACAGATGTATTTAGTAATAGAATGACAATGAAGTCTTAGCCAGATGATGGAAAATTCAGAAGAGTCAAGGTTGTGGGCACGAGAGCAAGTGATGTCGTTGCGTACGTAGACGCAACATCCAGCTTTGGATTGAAATTTAGGATAGAGATAGTAGGAGGGAACAGAGTTGAGATTGCTGTCAGTAGCATCAGCAATCTGTGTTTCGGTGAGGAAAAGAATGTGAGGTTTAGAGGAGGAGAGATGGTGTTCCACAGAATGGAAATTAGAACGAAGACCGCGAATGTTGTAGAAATTGAGAAGAAAGAGGTTCGAGGAGTTATCAAGACACCTCTCGGGTCGGCAGCCAGAAGGGGAGTCCTCCCAAATAATATATATATATATATATATATATATATATATATATATATATATATATATATATATATATATATATATATATATATATATATATATATATATATATATATATATATATATATATATATATATATATATATATATATATATATATATATATGTGTGTGTGTGTGTGTGTGTGTGTGTGTGTGTGTGTGTGTGTGTGTGTGTGTGTGTGTGTGTGTGTGTGTGTGTGTGTGTATTTACCTAGTTGTAGTTTTACAGGGCCTGGGCATTATGCTCGTGTGGTCCCGTCTCCGTGTCTGCATTTATCCAACTTATCTTTAAAGCTTTGCACACTCCTCGCTGATACTATATCCTCGCTCAGACTGTTCCAAACCTCTACATTTCTTTGCGGGAAGCTATACTTTTGTGTCTCTCAAGCATCTCCCTTTCTCAATTTTTTACTGTGTCCTCTTGTATTTCTGCTTATGTTTCCTTCTGTTAGTAGCAGTTCTTCATTATCTACTTCATCTATTTTGTTTAATAATTTATAAATTTGGATTAGGTCTCCCTTTCTTCTTTGTTCCAGTGTTGTTAAGTTCATTTCCTTTAATCTTTCCTCGTATATTAATCCCTCCAACTCTGGGACCATTTTTGATGCCGTCCTCTGTATTCTTTCTAGTTTCTTTATATGCTTCTTCTTATGGGGGGACCACACTACCTCTGCATATTCTAATTTTGGTCTAGTCATGGTAGTGATTAGCCTTCTCATCATGTCCTTGTCCATGTAGTTAAATGCTACTCCAATATTTCTCACCAAGTTATATGTGTCTCTAAAGATCCGATTTATATGACTCTCTGGTTGATTATCATCCTCATCACTACTCCCAGGTCTCTCTCTCATGCACTTTTTTTTAATGTTTCACCATTTCCCATTTTGTATATCCAGATTGGTCTTGTTTCACTTTTTTACCCATTTCCATAACATGACATTTTTTCACATTAAATTCCATCTCCCAATCCATACTCCATTTCCAAATTTTGTATAGGTCTTCTTGCAATATTTCACAATCTTCTTTGTTTCTTATATGTTTTGTAATTTAGCGTCGTCAGCAAACAGGTTTATGTAGCTATTAACTCCTTCAGCCATGTCATTTACATATGCCAGGAAGATTATCGGTGCTAATACTGAACCCTGTGGTACTCCTTTCTACATTTCTCCATTCTGATTTTATGTCCTTGACCACAGTTCTCATCTCCTTCCCATTAGGTAGCTTTCCATCCATTTTTCATATTTCCTTTCAATCCTCCTTTATTTTCCAGTTTCCATAATAGTCTTGTATGTGGAACTTTGTCAAAGGCCTTTTTCAAATCTAGATAACATAATCAACCCATCCATCCCTTTCCTGAGTTCTGTCTGTTACTTTTGAGTAAAAACTGAGTAAGTTTGTAACACATGATCGGCCCTTTGAAATCCATATTGTTTGCTGGTAATTAACTTATTTTCTAGAAATTTAGTCCACTGCTTCTTTATTATTTTCACATATTTTGCACAAAACACTTGTCAGGGATATGGGTCTGTAGTTTGAAGGTTCATCTTTCCTTCCACTTTTATATATGGGGACCACTTCAGCCCTTCTCCACTCATTGGGCACCGTACCTGTTGCTACTGAGCATCTTATGATGTCGTATATTGGAACAATTAATTCATCTCTACATTTTTTTTAAATATACCCAGAAACTCCATCTGGTCCTACTGCTTTTCCCTCTTCTAGTTCTCCCAGTAATTTATGGATCTCTTCTTTGTTTACCATAATCTCTTCCATATGAACTTCTATTTTATTCTCTTGTGGCGCAATAAACATTGTTTCTTTGGTAAAAACTTGCTGGAATTTTCTATTTAATAACTCTGCCATACCTTTAGGGTCATTGACTTCCACATTCCCGTCTCTCAGTCTTTCTATTGTTTCTTTTGGTTTAGTCTTCCCATTTATAAATCTATAAAACAACTTGGGCTGTTCTTTGCATTTTACCACAATATCCTTCTCATATCCCTTTTCTTCTTCTTTCCTTATTTTCACATATTCATTTCTCGCCATTCTGAAGTCTTCTTTGTTTCTTTGATTCTTCCTTCTTTTTAGTCTTTTCCATGCTTTGTCCCTTTTTTCTTTTGCGTTTGCACATTTGGCATTAAACCAGTCCTTCCTACCCTTAACTTTGGGTCTATATACGGTTACATATTTTTTGACACCAGTGTTATAGGCTTCCATAAAGATATCATACTTTTCTTGTACTTTATTTTTTCTCAGTAACTCATCCCATTCCACTTTCTTGTAAAACTTCCGAAGGTTTTCCATGTCTGTCTTAATATAGTTTAGCCTGTTTGATTTGTAGGATTCGTCCTCTTTAGTAACCTCCACTTCTGTATCAATCTCTATGGTTACATGATCACTCTTGCCCAGTGGACATCCATACCTTAGTTCATCCTTGATGTATATTCCTTTGTTAGTGCTAGGTCCAGTCTTGCTGGTTCATCGTCACTTCTATATCTTGTATGTTCATTCACTCTTGTATCATAAGATTCTCCATCATCAATCTTAGAATCTATCTCCCCATGCGTTATCTCCACTATTACTCAAATGTCTCCCAGTCAATCTCTTTACAATTGAAGTCACCAACTAGCATAACTTTTTTTGTCTTCCTTTAGCATTTTGCTTAAACTCCGTATAGTGTCATTGATCACAGTGTCGTGCTCTTCTTGCACCAAGAGTTTGTTCTAGGTGGTACATATGCGGTTATAATTGTCAACCTTTCCTTGTTTTGGTTTCCACATTTACTTTCGCAATTTCAGCTTTACCTTCACCGTATTCTACCACTTTCACTGTTAACTCCTTTTGTGTCATTATCATCACTCCACCTCCCCCTTTGCCCATTCTATCTTTCCTCCATATATCATAGTTTTATTTATCTCTAATGAATAGCTTGTTCAGTTTGGTTTCCGTTAAGCATACGATCATTGGTTCTTTCTCCTTATGAAATCTTGCAGTTCCAATTTACTAGTTATTAATCCATCTACATTTGTATACATCACTCTTAAACATTTACTCTTATCTATCTTTTCTAACTTTCGTTCTTCTTTATCCTCTCTTGTGTACCACTTTCTGACTCGGTCCCTACTATTCTCCAAAAAATATCTTTTCTTCCACAGATCTTTCATTATTCTTCTCCTTCGCCTCTGCTAGTAGTTCGTTCCATTTCCTTCTTTCTTCTTCATTTCTATTTTTCTTTATGTATATATCCTTGCAATCTTCTGTTTCCTTTAATTTAGATGTTCTGTACAAAATATCCTCAGACGACTTCTGTGATCTTAACTTTATTTTTATTGGCCTGGTCTTTTCCTTCTGTGTATGGACCCATCCTGTGGATTTCTCCACCTCTTCCTCAATACTTTGTTGCTCGTCATCATTTAAATTTTTAGTAGGTCCTTAATTGATTTCAATTCCTCTTTATCTCTTTTAGCTTATATGTGATCGTCTTTTCCTTCAAGCCAAATACTATCACACTCTTCTTCTTGTCTGCAACTTCCTGACTACTTCTTCATTTTCTTATTACCTTAACCACTTCCTTTTCTACATCTTCCTTATCTTCTTTCATTTGTTGCTCGATTACCTCTCTAAGATTCACGTTTGCTTTCTCACCTCCACTTTCCAGGTTCATGTGTGTGTGTGTGTGTGTGTGTGTGTGTGTGTGTGTGTGTGTGTGTGTGTGTGTGTGTGTGTGTGTGTGTGTGTGTGTGTGTGTGTGTGTGTGTGTGTGGTGTGTGTGTGTGTGTGTGTGTACAAGATATATATATATATATATATATATATATATATATATATATATATATATGTGTGTGTGTGTGTGTGTGTGTGTGTATGTATATATATATATATATATATATATATATATATATATATATATATATATATATATATATATATATATGTGTGTGTGTTTGTGTGTGTGTGTGTCTCTATATATATATATATATATATATATATATATATATATATATATATATATATATATATATATATATATATATATATATATATATATATATATATATCCGTGTGTGAATAGAATAGAATAGAATAGTATATATTTATTTGCTCAGTGTCTTACAGAGTATGGAGCACAGTTCCTAAGAAATGTAAGAAAAATTAATCTAAACAACCCCAACACACCCTTAATAAATTTTGCTAACTTTGTTAACAATTCTATATTTTTCCTCTGCATTAACTCAACAAACTTAAATTGGTTTGGGCGTAGCTATTATGTAATAATCCGGTATATAAATATTTCTTAACTGAACAATATCTTGATTTGGACGGTGTAATAAAACATGAAATTCATCCCCAATTTGTGTATCATTACATTTAGTGCAATACCGCTCTTTCCTACTTATTTGTCTATGTCTGCCTGTAATTACTGGCAGCTGGTTGTTCCAGGGCGTAGTTTGGTTATGTAAAGTTGATTACATTTATTAAGCTTGACTCGGTGCTCCTCCATCCCACAAATCTCTTTATACAGTTTATAAGTACTACCGCTGCCTCTACTTGTCACATTACTGTACCAAGGTGTTGTCCAGATATCTCGTAATTTCTGTTCCACTGCTTTACGAAACCATGTTGGGTTGGTAATAGTTTGCGTCATCCACACTCCCGCCATACCACACTCTATACATATATTCTTAATATATTCCAACCAAGGAGACATATAGACCCCGCTCGTGTATAGCTGCAATAAACAATTATACATCACGTGACTTAATTTTGTGTTTTTCCCCGTAACTATTCTAGACCAGACATTAATCAACGTAGTTACTTCCAGTGGATACAGCCTAACTCCCCGTAAACAATAGCTGTACTCGTATGTCTGTGGACATATAATACATGCTTCATAAATTTCATATGTAATAATTCTATCTCCCGAATGATATTATCACCCCAGATTTCACAGCCGTAAGTTAATACAGGTACAACTAAAGTGTTAAACAATTCAATCTGGATATCAACAGGCAAATCATATTTACGAGCGGTGCCGATGAGTGGACATAAGGCCCTGGTTGCTTTTCCTACAGGTTCCAACTCCCCCTTTCTGAATCTCCCGTTATAATTAAACAAAACACCCAAACATGCGTAATCGTTAACCACCTCAATTTTCTCACCTTCCAGATGAAACTCAAAATTGCTTGTTTGCACTTGACCTCTGCTGAATATAACGATCTTAGTCTTATCACAGTTAACGTCTAACTTCCATTCAGAGCAATACCTATGAAGAGCTGTTAGCGTCTGTTTCATATTTGACTCACTATCACATAGTAACACTGTGTCATCTGCGTACATTAATACTAATAGGCGCAAATAACCATTCCATAGATCTTTATCAAAATCTAGAAACGTACAATTATGTTCAGTAAGTTTTCCTGCAAGTCATTTACAAAGTAAGCAAACAACAAAGGCGACACATGTTCTCCCTGCCTCTCACCATGGTGCACATAAACGTGTCAGACATTTCTTGACTTACCATTAATATTATTTTACATACTGTGCATTACTTTGAGAAATTAACCATTGACATTATCTCTTACAAGTTTCCGCCATAACCCTTCCCTCCATACCTTATGAAAAGCCTTTTTATAATGTACAAATAAACAAAACAATTTCCTCTTCTTCCACTTCAATAAGTCAATAACACATTTAAGCAAAACATGGTCCAAGGCAGAATACTAAAGCCTGCCTGGGCCTCATTCATCAAGTAGTAATCCTCCGAACACTGGTCAAGGCGGTCATTCAAGATGGAAGTAAACAGTTTCCCCTTGCAGCTCAGCAACGGAATGGCTCAACAGTTATTCGTGTCCTTAATGTCTGCCTTGTTCTTATATAATGGTATTATTACACCACTTGACCACTCTGATGGAAAAACACCTGTATCTAAAATCTTCTTAAATAGTTTAACATACAAAGGGCACAGTAGGTCTTCAGTACATTTTATGTATTCATTAATAATATTGTCCACACCAGGAGACTTATTATTTTTCAGTTTTCTAATACACCTTTTGTTCTCATCATAAGTAATAGGGCCATTTAATATAGGGGAGTTAACGTCACTGCTTATTTCATAATCAAAACCCTCGTTATAAGCATTGTCATCATCGGTAAATAATAATTTAAAATGGTCATAAAATTTGTTGCGGGCGATTCCATTCTCTCTGTTGCTTTGTTCACCTTTTATTATTTTCCAGCATGTCTTTGGATCTTTACTCTTGACTGCTCCGAGTTGTTGAACACTATTAGAGTTCTGTTTGTTTTTCACCCTTGTTATCTCATTCTTATATATTTTACTTTTCTCAACCATTGTATTATGCCTGTTAACACTTCTATGCTTATTATGCTTGTTCTTTGCTCTGTGATATTCTTTTCTAGCGGTGAAACACTTTTTATCATATCCTTTCATGTTGGCGTTATTACTTTTCTTGATATATTTGCTCCCACTAGACTTGGGAAACACCTTCAAAGCAGGGTCTATTAGTACAAGTTTTAACTGACGAGTCATGTCAGCCACTGTCATGTCAGACGCTCTGTCGAGTAGCTCATTCACTCTGCTAACATCCACACTACTCACATACCCATTCTTTCTTTCATTCCTCCATTTCCCAGGGAAACCACGGTGTGAGACCTGTGTGAGGCGGTCTTCAACTGAAGGCCTCCTCACACAGGAAAAATCTAACCTGGTGTGAATACCACACTGTACATCTGAGAGCAATGGATCAGTCTAGTACTTTAAATATTTTCACATGTTTAACAATATCGCACGCACCAATAACATAGTCAATAGTCGTTTTATAAGTGGTAGTATATCTTCCATTTCCCTTATCTTCACCAGGTCTTCCATTAAACACAACTACATTGTTGTTTTTACACACTTCCATCATTTTCTTCCCTAAGAACTTCTGTCCGGCGTAACATCTTGATTACACCTACCCACGGCACAGCCTGCGGAGCTTAAGACGGCATTAACATCGATGTCTGTTGGTAAACTACTATCCATATCAGATCTTATGACATACCGTTTTTCGCAAATATCTTTCAAACGAAGACTCGGATCAGCATGGGACTTTGACACAGACTGCTTCACACACTCCGCTAATTTTTGACGCTATTGTGCAATGCCAGATGCGGTTAATTACGGCGTTTATTCTTGACTGTGATGGCAAAACCTGCGTGAGCCACTTACACATTCGAACAGGTGAGGCGTGACGTATTTGTGACGTGTATCCACCACCTACCTCCACCCCTGGCTTCCCCTACTCCCACCCCTCCCTCATACCCTTCTCCTCCTCCCCCGCACTCCCTCCCCCCGCCCTCTTTCTCCCCCATACCTACCCCCCCCCCCCTCTCTCTCTCTCTCTCTCTCGGTGCACATGCGATGTGAAGCTTTGCACACGTATGACTTGTCTATAATGGCGGATAACTCGAAAGTATATGCTAAGTATGGTCTGGTGTTTTATGCACACGACCCTGATTCCTGTTCCAGCGTAACTGGATGTTGCTTAAGTGCTGTATGAGGTTTGTTTGGCAATTATACAACCATTGAAAGTTGTACGAGTATATGACCCTCCTTCCCACAGGTTACGTTGAGCGTATGATGGGATGAAGCACGTAGCTGACGCTTGATCATTTATAGGAAATCGTGTAAACATGTAAATATTAATCCTAAATATCTATCCGTTTCCACTTCTTCTCCCTCTATCTGTATAGATCCTCTTAGACTAGGCAACCTCATGAACGAACGATGACGCACATAGCTTGTGCGGCTGCCGATAGTCAGTCATCATTTCGTCTCGATAGAGTTCGCATCACACGCTCCGTGTAAGCCACAAAACCAGTAAAAAGACAATTTAAGCAAAGACTTTAACTCCAAACCTGCTAAACTTATAATCGCGAAAGAGACGGAAAGGAATAAGGATGGAATTGAAGCGGGAATTCATTGCAGAGTAAAAACGTGAAACGAAATTGGAGAAATATATGAAAATTTTCTTCTGATATTAGGAAAAGACTGCTATACGATATGTGTTCATGTAGATAGCTATGTTAAAAAGTCATAGCACCCAAAAATAGACGGCGAGTATATGATAGGTGGATTAATAATGTAAATAACTGACCATATATATATATATATATATATATATATATATATATATATATATATATATATATATATATATATATATATATATATGTGTGTGTGAATTAAAATTCATAACCATCGACAAACAGGTCATCCTCGTCATCACTGTTGATGCTGATGCAGACTTCATATAATTTATATTTATCTGCCATTAATTCAAGTCATACGTGTGCATGTATTCATATCTCGTGTACATCGCAAGTGAGAGAGAGAGAGAGAGAGAGAGAGAGAGAGAGAGAGAGAGAGAGAGAGAGAGAGAGAGAGAGAGAGAGAGGGGGAGGGGGGGGGCAGGTATGGGGGAGAAAGAGGGCGGGGGGAGAGGGTGCGGGGGAGAAGGAGGAGGGTAGGAGGGAGGGAAAGGGAGGGATGGGAGTAGGGGAAGCCAGGGGTGGAGGTAGGTGGTGGATACACGTCACAAATACGTCACGCCTCACCTGTTCGAATGTGTAAGTGGCTCACGCAGGTTTTGCCATCACAGTCAAGAGTAAACGCCGTAATTAACCGCATCTGGCATTGCACAATAGCGTCAAAAATTAGCGGAGTGTGTGAAACAATCTGTGCCAAACCCCCATGCCGATCCGAGTCTTCATTTAAAAGATATTTGCGAAAAACGGTATGTCATAGGGTCTGATATGGATAGTAATACTTATGTCCTCGGTAATTTGAGCAACGTCAGAAAAAGTACGTGCATGTGCATTGAAATCACGACCCATAACGTGAAAACAATCAGTATAAGACAGAAAAAATTCATTTAATTCATGGAAGCGTTCCGGCTCGCCATACCGAGAGTGCCTGGGGGGAATGTATACACACGTGACTAACGAGTCTTTCTCCAAACCAATGTCCCGCCCATTCACTCGAACAGACAGCAAGGTTTCATCACTAGTTTTTACCTCTTTCCACCTTACATTCATCCTAGTTTTAACCATAATTACAATACCTCCTATTTATATCTACTTAAGGTGCTCCTATTTTTATGAACAATGTTATATCCATTTCTTTCCATCACATTTCCTATATTATTCATGTCGACATCATCACATCTTGTTTCGCACATACATACTATATCACAGCTCGTAATAGACTCCACAAACTCTACCAAAGATAACTTAGATTTCAAAACACACACATTAATTACCATAACATTTATACATAAACTCATAGTGTTCATTATGGCGGACGCACGTCCTTGGGTGGTTGAACAACATGTGTGTGTCGAATCATGAGGTAGTGCTTCACTGTGTGCGTGTTTTGAACTTTTGTTTGTTTGTGAAGATATGCTGCCTTTCTGAGATGTTATGTTATGGTAGCCGAGCCCCGCAGCGCGTGATGACGTCTCGATCCATATGGGAGGCAATCAACAAAGACGTCAGACTGTGGATCAAGGTTGCTCATATCATAAAAATCGTACATGTCATTGATACGGACAAGACACACAAGGAACGTGTTTATGTGTATATGCGTTTGTGTAGATGTAGTGTAGTGTGAATGACATTGGAGTGTTAATGTGTGTGGTAAACAATATGTAGAAGAAGTGTATAGCAGGACGTGGACAGACAGTCGAAGATAAACGAGTAACAATAAAGATAACAATTAGGACGTACAAGACAGGAGGCTTAGCTGGCACAGGAGACACGAAAAGGCGAAAACACTAACACGAGTACGGGAACATGAGTTTGTGCTGCCGTGCCATTTTCTTAAGTCACCGGGAGAGAGCACGGGACTTGAGGCGGTGACTTGCTTGCTACACACACACACACACACACACACACACACACACACACACACACACACACACACACACACTGGGGAAAGAAGCAAGCCAGTGATGGTGCGATTCTGCCACAGGAAGAAAAGAAATGCAGTGCTGAAGAACAAAAAAGAGTTGCAGAGGAAGAACAAGAGAATGTGCATCAATGAGGACCTGACACCCCTAAGGTCTACGCTGCTGAGAATTACCAAGGAACAAGAGGAGGTGAGGAACACTACTACAAGAGGCGGGAGATACTGGCATGGCTTGACAACAAAGAGAGGCCCGTGGAGATTACTACCCCTGACGATCTCCATAAAGTTGGCATCGACTCACCAGACTGGAGGCGTCTCAAGCTGGATCACCTGGTTAAGTGGGATGGGGCGGGAGTACAGCACCACCCTTGTTCGACCAATACTCTGCATTTAACATAGTAAGTACGCAAACAACATCTTTACAAACCATAACACTTACGCGCAGTACAATGCCTATGACACGCACACCAGATACAACAGCAACACATAACATAACATCTCAGAAAGGCAGCATATCTTCACAAACAAACAAAAGTTCAAAACACGCACACAGTGAAGCACTACCTCATGATTCGACACACACATGTTGTTCAACCACCCAAGGACGTGCGTCCGCCATAATGAACACTATGAGTTTATGTATAAATGTTATGGTAATTAATGTGTGTGTTTTGAAATCTAAGTTATCTTTGGTAGAGTTTGTGGAGTCTATTACGAGCTGTGATATAGTATGTATGTGCGAAACAAGATGTGATGATGTCGACATGAATAATATAGGAAATGTGATGGAAAGAAATGGATATAACATTGTTCATAAAAATAGGAGCACCTTAAGTAGATATAAATAGGAGGTATTGTAATTATGGTTAAAACTAGGATGAATGTAAGGTGGAAAGAGGTAAAAACTAGTGATGAAACCTTGCTGTCTGTTCGAGTGAATGGGCGGGACATTGGTTTGGAGAAAGACTCGTTAGTCACGTGTGTATACATTCCCCCCAGGCACTCTCGGTATGGCGAGCCGGAACGCTTCCATGAATTAAATGAATTTTTTCTGTCTTATACTGATTGTTTTCACGTTATGGGTCGTGATTTCAATGCACATGCACGTACTTTTTCTGACGTTGCTCAAATTACCGAGGACATAAGTATTACTATCCATATCAGACCCTATGACATACCGTTTTTCGCAAATATCTTTTAAATGAAGACTCGGATCGGCATGGGGGTTTGGCACAGATTGTTTCACACACTCCGCTAATTTTTGACGCTATTGTGCAATGCCAGATGCGGTTAATTACGGCGTTTACTCTTGACTGTGATGGCAAAACCTGCGTGAGCCACTTACACATTCGAACAGGTGAGGCGTGACGTATTTGTGACGTGTATCCACCACCTACCTCCACCCCTGGCTTCCCCTACTCCCATCCCTCCTCTCCTCCCTCCTCCTCCTTCTCCCCACCTCCCCGCCCACTTTCTCCCCAATACCTGCCCCCCCCCCCCCCTCTCTCTCTCTCTCTCACTCACCTACGATGTACACGAGATATGAATACATGCACACGTATGACTTGAATTAATGGCAGATAAATATAAATTATATGAAGTCTGCATCAGCATCAACAGTGATGACGAGGATGACCTGTTTGTCGATGGTGATGAATTTTTAATTCACACACACACATATATATATATATATATATATATATATATATATATATATATATATATATATATATATATATATATATATATATATATATATATATATGTGGTCAGTTAGTTACATTATTAATCCACCTATCATATTCTCGCTGTCTATTTTTGTGTGCTATGACTTTTTAACATAGCTATCTACATGAACACATGTCGTATAGCAGTCTTTTCCTAATATCAGAAGAAAATTTTCATATATTTCTCCAATTTCGTTTCACGTTTTTACTCTGCAATGAATTCCCGCTTCAATTCCATCCTTATTCCTTTCCGTCTCTTTCGCGATTATAAGTTTAGCAGGTTTGGAGTTAAAGTCTTTGCTTAAATTGTCTTTTTACTGGTTTTGTGGCTTACACGGAGCGTGTGATGCGAACTCTATCGAGACGAAATGATGACTGACTCTCGGCAGCCGCACAAGCTATGTGCGTCATCGTTCGTTCATGAGGTTGCCTAGTCTAAGAGGATCTATACAGATAGAGGGAGAAGAAGTGGAAACGGATAGATATTTAGGATTAATATTTACATGTTTACACGATTTCCTATAAATGATCAAGCGTCAGCTACGTGCTTCATCCCATCATACGCTCAACGTAACCTGTGGGAAGGAGGGTCATATACTCGTACAACTTTCAATGGTTGTATAATTGCCAAACAAACCTCATACAGCACTTAAGCAACATCCCGTTACGCTGGAACAGGAATCAGGGTCGTGTGCATAAAACACCAGACCATACTTGGCATATACTTTCGAGTTATCCGCCATTGTAGACAAGTCATATGTGTGCAAAGCTTCACATCGCATGTGCACCGAGAGAGAGAGAGAGAGAGAGAGAGAGAGAGAGAGGGGGGGGGGTGGGCAGGTATGGGGGAGAAAGAGGGCGGGGGGAGAGGGTGCGGGGGAGAAGGAGGAGGGTAGGAGGGAGGGAAAGGGAGGGATGGGAGTAGGGGAAGCCAGGGGTGGAGGTAGGTGGTGGATACACGTCACAAATACGTCACGCCTCACCTGTTCGAATGTGTAAGTGGCTCACGCAGGTTTTGCCATCACAGTCAAGAATAAACGCCGTAATTAACCGCATCTGGCATTGCACAATAGCGTCAAAAATTAGCGGAGTGTGTGAAGCAGTCTGTGTCAAAGTCCCATGCTGATCCGAGTCTTCGTTTGAAAGATATTTGCGAAAAACGGTATGTCATAAGATCTGATATGGATAGTAGTTTACCAACAGACATCGATGTTAATGCCGTCTTAAGCTCCGCAGGCTGTGCCGTGGGTAGGTGTAATCAAGATGTTACGCCGGACAGAAGTTCTTAGGGAAGAAAATGATGGAAGTGTGTAAAAACAACAATGTAGTTGTGTTTAATGGAAGACCTGGTGAAGATAAGGGAAATGGAAGATATACTACCACTTATAAAACAACTATTGATTATGTTATTGGTACGTGCGCTATTGTCAAACATGTGAAAAAAAAATTAAGTACTAGACTTTGATCCATTGCTCTCAGATGTACACTGTGGCATTCACACCATGTTAGATTTTTCCTGTGTGAGGTGGTCTTCAGTTGAAGACCACCTCACACAGGTCTCACATCGTGGTTCCGCTGGGAAATGGAGGAAGGAAAGAAAGAATGAGTGTGTGAGTAGTGTGGATGTTAGCAGAGTGAATGAGCCACTCGACAGAGCGTCTGGCATGACATGTCCACATGACTCGTCAGTTAAAACTTGTACTAATAGGCCCTGCTTAGAAGTTGTTTCCCCAGTCTAGTGGGAGAAAATATATTCAGAGAAGTAACAACGCCAACATGAAAGGATATGATAAAATGTGTTTCACCGCTAGAAAAGAATATCACAGAGAAAAGAACAAGCATAATAAGCATAGAAGTGTTAATAAGGTAATACAATGGTTGAGAAAAGTAAAATATATAGGAATGAGATAACAAGGGTGAAAAACAAACAGAACTCTAATAGTGTTCAACAACTCGGAGCAGTCAAGAGTAAAGATCCAAAGACATGCTGGAAAATAATAAAAGGTGAACAAAGCAACAGAGAGAATGGAATCGCCCGCAACAAATTTTATGACCATTTTAAATTATTATTTACCGATGATGACAATGCTTATAACGAGGGTATCAATTATGAAATAACCAGTGACTTTAACTCACCTATATTAAATGACCCTATTACTTATGATGAGATCAAAAGGTGTATTAGAAAACTGAAAAATAATAAGTCTCCTGGTGTGGACAATATTATTAATGAATACATAAAATGTACTGAAGACCTACTGTGCCCTTTGTATGTTAAACTATTTAAGAAGATTTTAGATACAGGTGTTTTTCCATCAGAGTGGTCCATTGGTGTAATAATACCATTATATAAGAACAAGGCAGACATTAAGGACACGAATAACTGAAGAGCCATTCCGTTGCTGAGCTGCGAGGGAAAGCTGTTTACTT